>NW_027327888.1:0-129187 GCF_047675955.1 Chlorocebus sabaeus | reverse complement strand
GAAGAGAAAGATGTAACTCAGTGACATGAATTAACACAACACAGAGCAGTTTCTCAGAAAGCTTCTTTCCAGTTTTGAACGGAAGATATTTCCTTTTTCACCTCAGCCCTCTATGGGCTTCCAAATATCCCTTTGCCAATTCCACAAGAACAGCCTTAGCGAAAGGCTTCTTGAAGGGAAAGATGTAACTCTGTGAGATGAATTAACAGAACACATAGCAGTTTCTCAGAAAGCTTCTTTCCAGTTTGGAACGGAAGATATTTCCTTTTTCACCATAGCCCTCTATGGGCTTCCAAATATCCCTTTGCCAATTCCACAAGAACAGCTTTAGCGAAAGGCTTCTTGAAGGGAAAGATGTAACTCGGTGAGATGAATTAACAGAACAAACAGCAGTTTCTCAGAAAGCTTCTTTCCAGTTTTGAACGGAAGATATTTCCTTTTTCACCATAGCCCTCTATGGGCTTCCAAATATCCCTTTGCCAATTCCACAAGAACAGCCTTAGCGAAAGGCTTCTGTAAGGGAAAGATGTAACTCCGTGAGATGAATTAACAGAACACAGAGCAGTTTCTCAGAATGCTTCTTTCCAGTTTTGAACGGAAGTTATTTCCTTTTTCACCATAGCCATCTATGGGCTTCCAAATATCTCTTTGCCAATTCCACAAGAACAGCCTTAGCAAAAGGCTTCCTGAAGGGAAAGATGTAACTCTGTGAAATGAATTAACAGAACACAGAGCAGTTTCTCAGAAAGCTTCTTTCCAGTTTTTAACGGAAGATATTTCCTTTTTCACCATAGCCCTCTATGGGCTTCCAAATATCCCTTTGCCAATTCCACCAGAACAGCCTTAGCGAAAGGCTTCTTGAAAGGTAAGATGTAACTCTGTGAGATGAATTAACAGAACACATAGCAGTTTCTCAGAAAGCTTCTTTCCAGTTTGGAACGGAAGATATTTCCTTTTTCACCATAGCCCTCTATGGGCTTCCAAATATCCCTTTGCCAATTCCACAAGAACAGCCTTAGCGAAAGGCTTCTTGAAGTGAAAGATGTAACTCGGTGAGATGAATTAACAGAACACAGAGCAGTTTCTCAGAAAGCTTCTTTCCAGTTTTGAACGGAAGATATTTCCTTTTTCACCATAGCCCTCTATGGGCTTCCAAGTATCCCCTTGCCAATTTCACAAGAACAGCTTTTGCGAAAGGTTTCTTGAAAGGAAAGATGTAACACTGTGAGACGAATTAACAGAACACAGAGCAGTTTCTCAGAAAGCTTCTTTCCAGTTTTGAACGGAAGATATTTCCTTTTTCTCCATAGCCCTCTATGGGCTTCCAAATATCCCTTTGCCGATTCCACAAGAACAGCATTAGCGAAAGGCTTCTTGAAGGGAAAGATGTAACTCTGTGAGATGAATTAACAGAACACAGAGCAGTTTCTCAGAAAGCTTCTTTCCAGTTTCGAACGGAACATATTTCCTTTTTCACCACAGCCCTCTATGGGCTTCCAAATATCCCTTTGCCAATTCCACAAGAACAGCCTTAGCGAAAGGCTTCTTGAAGGGAAAGATGTAACTCTGTGAGATGAATTAACAGAACACAGAGCAGTTTCTCAGAAAGCTTCTTTCCAGTTTTTAACGGAAGATATTTCCCTTTTCACCATAGCCCTCTATGGGCTTCCAAATATCCCTTTGCCAATTCCACAAGAACAGCCTTAGCGAAAGGCTTCTTGAAGGGAAAGATGTAACTCTATGAGATGAATTAACAGAACACAGAGCAGTTTCTCAGAAAGCTTCTTTCCGGCTTTGAACGGAAGATATTTCCTTTTTCACCATAGCCCTCTATGGGCTTCCAAATATCCCTTTGCCAATTCCACAAGAACAGCCTTACCGAAAGGCTTCCTGAAGAGAAAGATGTAACTTTCTGAGATGAATTAACATAACACAGAGCAGTTTCTCAGAAAGCTTCTTTCCCGTTTTGAACGGAAGATATTTCCTTTTTCACCTCAGCCCTCTATGGGCTTCCAAATATCCCTTTGCAAATTCCACAAGAACAGCCTTAGCGAAAGGATTCTTGAAAGGAAAGATATAACTCTTTGAGATGAATTAACAGAACACAGAGCAGTTTCTCAGAAAGCTTCTTTCCAGTTTTGAACGGAAGATATTTCCTTTTTCACCATAGCCCTCTATGGGCTTCCAAATATCCCTTTGCCAATTCCACAAGAACAGCCTTAGCGAAAGGCTTCTTGAAGCGAAAGATGTAACTCTGTGAGATGAATTAACAGAACACATAGCAGTTTCTCAGAAAGCTTCTTTCCAGTTTGGAACGGAAGATATTTCCTTTTTCACCATAGCCCTCTATGGGCTTCCAAATATCCCTTTGCCAATTCCACAAGAACAGCCTTAGCGAAAGGCTTCTTGAAGGGAAAGATGTAACACTGTGAGATGAATTAACAGAACACAGAGCAGTTTCTCAGAAAGATTCTTTCCAGTTTTGAACGGAAGATATTTCCCTTTTCACCATAGCCCTCTATGGGCTTCCAAATATCCCTTTGCCAATTCCACAAGAACAGCCTTAGCGAAAGGCTTCTTGAAGGGAAAGATGTAACTCTATGAGATGAATTAACAGAACAAAGAGCAGTTTCTCAGAAAGCTTCTTTCCAGTTTTGAACGGAAGATATTTCCTTTTTCACCATAGCCCTCTATGGGCTTCCAAATATCCCTTTGCCAATTCAAAAAGTACAGCCTTAGCGAAAGGCTTCTGGAAGGGAAAGATGTAACTCCGTGAGATGAATTAACAGAACACAGAGCAGTTTCTCAGAATGCTTCTTTCCAGTTTTGAACGGAAGATATTTCCTTTTTCACCATAGCCCTCGATGGGCTTCCAAATATCTCTTTGCCAATTCCACAAGAACAGCCTTAGCAAAAGGCTTCCTGAAGGGAAAGATGTAACTCTGTGAGATGAATTAGCAGAACACAGAGCAGTTTCTCAGAAAGCTTCTTTCCAGTTTTTAACGGAAGATATTTCCTTTTTCACCATAGCCCTCTATGGGCTTTCAAATATCCCTTTGCCAATTCCACAAGAACAGCCTTAGCGAAAGGCTT
The DNA here is from genome assembly GCF_047675955.1 of Chlorocebus sabaeus. Taxonomy (NCBI): domain Eukaryota; kingdom Metazoa; phylum Chordata; class Mammalia; order Primates; family Cercopithecidae; genus Chlorocebus; species Chlorocebus sabaeus. The sequence continues at coordinate 126,094 of NW_027327888.1, read as the reverse complement.
CTTGAAGGGAAAGATGTAACTCTGTGAGATGAATTTACAGAACACAGAGCAGTTTCTCAGAAAGCTTCTTTCCAGTTTTGAACGGAAGATATTTCCTTTTTCACCTCAGCCCTCTATGGGCTTCCAAATATCCCTTTGCCAATTCCACAAGAACAGCCTTAGCGAAAGGCTTCTTGAAGGGAAAGATGTAACTCTGTGAGATGAATTAACAGAACACAGAGCAGTTTCTCAGAAAGCTTCTTTCCAGTTTTGAACGGAAGATATTTCCCTTTTCACCATAGCCCTCTATGGGCTTCCAAATATCCCTTTGCCAATTCCACAAGAACAGCCTTAGCGAAAGGCTTCCTGAAGAGAAAGATGTAACTCTGTGAGATAAATTAACAGAACACAGCGCAGTTTCTCAGAAAGCTTCTTTCCCGTTTTGAACGGAAGATATTTAATTTTTCACCTCAGCCCTCTATGGGCTTCCAAATATCCCTTTGCCAATTCCACAAGAACAGCCTTAGCGAAAGGCTTCCTGAAAAGAAAGATGTAACTCTGTGAGATGAATTAACAGAACACAGAGGAGTTTCCAGAAAGCTTCTTTCCAGTTTTGAACGGAAGATATTTCCTTTTTCACCATAGCCCTCTATGGGCTTCCAAGTATCCCCTTGCCAATTCCACAAGAACAGCTTTAGCGAAAGGTTTCTTGAAAGGGAAGATGTAACAGTGTGAGACGAATTAGCAGAACACAGAGTAGTTTCTCAGAAAGCTTCTTTCCAGTTTTGAACGGAAGATATTTCCTTTTTCACCATAGCCCTCTATGGGCTTCCAAATATCCCTTTGCCAATTACACAAGAACAGACTTAGCGAAAGGCTTCTTGAAGGGAAAGATGTAACTCTGTGAGATGAATTAACAGAACACAGAGCAGTTTCTCAGAAAGCTTCTTTCCAGTTTTGAACGGAAGATATTTCCTTTTTCACCATACCCCTCTATGGGCTTCCAAGTATCCCCTTGCCAATTCCACAAGAACAGCTTTAGCGAAAGGTTTCTTGAAAGGGAAGATGTAACACTGTGAGACGAATTAACAGAACACAGAGCAGTTTCTCAGAAAGCTTCTTTCCAGTTTTGAACGGAAGATATGTCCTTTTTCACCATAGCCCTCTATGGACTTCCAAATATCCCTTTGCCTATTCCACAAGAACAGCCTTAGCGAAAGGCTTCTTGAAGGGAAAGATGTAACTCTGTGAGATGAATTAACAGAACACAGAGCAGTTTCTCAGAAAGCTTCTTTCCAGTTTTGAACGGAAGATATGTCCTTTTTCACCACAGCCTTCTATGGGCTTCCAAATATCCCTTTGCCAATTCCACAAGAACAGCGTTAGCGAAAGGCTTCTTGAAGGGAAAGCTGTAACTCTGTGAGATGAATTAACAGAACACAGAGCAGTTTCTCAGAAAGCTTCTTTCCAGTTTTGAACGGAAGATATTTCCTTTTTCACCATAGCCAACTATGGGCTTCCAAATATCCCTTTGCCAATTCCACAAGAACAGCCTTAGCGAAAGGCTTCTTGAAGGGAAAGATGTAACTCTGTGAGATGAATTAACAGAACACAGAGCAGTTTCTCAGAAAGCTTCTTTCCAGTTTTGAACGGAAGATATTTCCTTTTTCACCATAGCCCTCTCTGGGCTTCCAAATATCCCTTTGCCAATTACACAAGAACAGCCTTAGCGAAAGGCTTCTTGAAGGGAAAGATGTAACTCTGTGAGATGAATTAACAGAACACAGAGCAGTTTCTCAAAAGCTTCTTTCCCGTTTTGAACGGAAGATATTTCCTTTTCACCATAGCCCTCTATGGGCTTCCAAGTATCCCCGTGCCAATTCCACAAGAACAGCTTTAGCGAAAGGTTTCTTGAAAGGAAAGATGTAACACTGTGAGACGAGTTAACAGAACACAGAGCAGTTTCTCAGAAAGCTTCTTTCCAGTTTTGAACGGAAGATATTTCCTTTTTCACCATAGCCCTCTATGGGCTTCCAAATATCCCTTTGCCAATTCCACAAGAACAGCCTTAGCGAAAGGCTTCTTGAAGGGAAAGATGTAACTCTGTGAGATGAATTAACAGAACACAGAGCAGTTTCTCAGAAAGCTTCTTTCCAGTTTTGAACGGAATATATTTCCCTTTTCACCATAGCCCTCTATGGGCTTCCAAATATCCCTTTGCCAATTCCACAAGAACAGCCTTAGCGAAAGGCTTCTTGAAGGGAAAGATGTAACTCTATGAGATGAATTAACAGAACACAGAGCAGTTTCTCAGAAAGCTTCTTTCCGGTTTTGAACGGAAGATATTTCCTTTTTCACCATAGCCCTCTATGGGCTTCCAAATATCCCTTTGCCAATTCCACAAGAACAGCCTTAGCGAAAGGCTTCCTGAAGAGAAAGATGTAACTCAGTGACATGAATTAACACAACACAGAGCAGTTTCTCAGAAAGCTTCTTTCCAGTTTTGAACGGAAGATATTTCCTTTTTCACCTCAGCCCTCTATGGGCTTCCAAATATCCCTTTGCCAATTCCACAAGAACAGCCTTAGCGAAAGGCTTCTTGAAGGGAAAGATGTAACTCTGTGAGATGAATTAACAGAACACATAGCAGTTTCTCAGAAAGCTTCTTTCCAGTTTGGAACGGAAGATATTTCCTTTTTCACCATAGCCCTCTATGGGCTTCCAAATATCCCTTTGCCAATTCCACAAGAACAGCTTTAGCGAAAGGCTTCTTGAAGGGAAAGATGTAACTCGGTGAGATGAATTAACAGAACAAACAGCAGTTTCTCAGAAAGCTTCTTTCCAGTTTTGAACGGAAGATATTTCCTTTTTCACCATAGCCCTCTATGGGCTTCCAAATATCCCTTTGCCAATTCCACAAGAACAGCCTTAGCGAAAGGCTTCTGTAAGGGAAAGATGTAACTCCGTGAGATGAATTAACAGAACACAGAGCAGTTTCTCAGAATGCTTCTTTCCAGTTTTGAACGGAAGTTATTTCCTTTTTCACCATAGCCATCTATGGGCTTCCAAATATCTCTTTGCCAATTCCACAAGAACAGCCTTAGCAAAAGGCTTCCTGAAGGGAAAGATGTAACTCTGTGAAATGAATTAACAGAACACAGAGCAGTTTCTCAGAAAGCTTCTTTCCAGTTTTTAACGGAAGATATTTCCTTTTTCACCATAGCCCTCTATGGGCTTCCAAATATCCCTTTGCCAATTCCACCAGAACAGCCTTAGCGAAAGGCTTCTTGAAAGGTAAGATGTAACTCTGTGAGATGAATTAACAGAACACATAGCAGTTTCTCAGAAAGCTTCTTTCCAGTTTGGAACGGAAGATATTTCCTTTTTCACCATAGCCCTCTATGGGCTTCCAAATATCCCTTTGCCAATTCCACAAGAACAGCCTTAGCGAAAGGCTTCTTGAAGTGAAAGATGTAACTCGGTGAGATGAATTAACAGAACACAGAGCAGTTTCTCAGAAAGCTTCTTTCCAGTTTTGAACGGAAGATATTTCCTTTTTCACCATAGCCCTCTATGGGCTTCCAAGTATCCCCTTGCCAATTTCACAAGAACAGCTTTTGCGAAAGGTTTCTTGAAAGGAAAGATGTAACACTGTGAGACGAATTAACAGAACACAGAGCAGTTTCTCAGAAAGCTTCTTTCCAGTTTGGAACGGAAGATATTTCCTTTTTCACCATAGCCCTCTATGGGCTTCCAAATATCCCTTTGCCGATTCCACAAGAACAGCATTAGCGAAAGGCTTCTTGAAGGGAAAGATGTAACTCTGTGAGATGAATTAACAGAACACAGAGCAGTTTCTCAGAAAGCTTCTTTCCAGTTTCGAACGGAACATATTTCCTTTTTCACCACAGCCCTCTATGGGCTTCCAAATATCCCTTTGCCAATTCCACAAGAACAGCCTTAGCGAAAGGCTTCTTGAAGGGAAAGATGTAACTCTGTGAGATGAATTAACAGAACACAGAGCAGTTTCTCAGAAAGCTTCTTTCCAGTTTTTAACGGAAGATATTTCCCTTTTCACCATAGCCCTCTATGGGCTTCCAAATATCCCTTTGCCAATTCCACAAGAACAGCCTTAGCGAAAGGCTTCTTGAAGGGAAAGATGTAACTCTATGAGATGAATTAACAGAACACAGAGCAGTTTCTCAGAAAGCTTCTTTCCGGCTTTGAACGGAAGATATTTCCTTTTTCACCATAGCCCTCTATGGGCTTCCAAATATCCCTTTGCCAATTCCACAAGAACAGCCTTAGCGAAAGGCTTCCTGAAGAGAAAGATGTAACTCTGTGAGATGAATTAACAGAACACAGAACAGTTTCTCAGAAAGCTTCTTTCCCGTTTTGAACGGAAGATATTTCCTTTTTCACCGCAGCCCTCTATGGGCTTCCAAATATCCCTTTGCCAATTCCACAAGAACAGCCTTAGCGAAAGGATTCTTGAAAGGAAAGATATAACTCTTTGAGATGAATTAACAGAACACAGAGCAGTTTCTCAGAAAGCTTCTTTCCAGTTTTGAACGGAAGATATTTCCTTTTTCACCATAGCCCTCTATGGGCTTCCAAATATCCCTTTGCCAATTCCACAAGAACAGCCTTAGCGAAAGGCTTCTTGAAGGGAAAGATGTAACTCTGTGAGATGAACTAACAGAACACATAGCAGTTTCTCAGAAAGCTTCTTTCCACTTTGGAACGGAAGATATTTCCTTTTTCACCATAGCCCTCTATGGGCTTCCAAATATCCCTTTGCCAATTCCACAAGAACAGCCTTAGCGAAAGGCTTCTTGAAGGGAAAGATGTAACTCTGTGAGATGAATTAACAGAACACAGAGCAGTTTCTCAGAAAGCTTCTTTCCAGTTTTGAACGGAAGATATTTCCCTTTTCACCATAGCCCTCTATGGGCTTCCAAATATCCCTTTGCCAATTCCACAAGAACAGCCTTAGCGAAAGGCTTCTTGAAGGGAAAGATGTAACTCTATGAGATGAATTAACAGAACACAGAGCAGTTTCTCAGAAAGCTTCTTTCCGGCTTTGAACGGAAGATATTTCCTTTTTCACCATAGCCCTCTATGGGCTTCCAAATATCCCTTTGCCAATTCCACAAGAACAGCCTTAGCGAAAGGCTTCCTGAAGAGAAAGATGTAACTCTGTGAGATGAATTAACAGAACACAGAACAGTTTCTCAGAAAGCTTCTTTCCCGTTTTGAACGGAAGATATTTCCTTTTTCACCGCAGCCCTCTATGGGCTTCCAAATATCCCTTTGCCAATTCCACAAGAACAGCCTTAGCGAAAGGATTCTTGAAAGGAAAGATATAACTCTTTGAGATGAATTAACAGAACACAGAGCAGTTTCTCAGAAAGCTTCTTTCCAGTTTTGAACGGAAGATATTTCCTTTTTCACCATAGCCCTCTATGGGCTTCCAAATATCCCTTTGCCAATTCCACAAGAACAGCCTTAGCGAAAGGCTTCTTGAAAGGAAAGATGTAACTCTGTGAGATGAACTAACAGAACACATAGCAGTTTCTCAGAAAGCTTCTTTCCACTTTGGAACGGAAGATATTTCCTTTTTCACCATAGCCCTCTATGGGCTTCCAAATATCCCTTTGCCAATTCCACAAGAACAGCCTTAGCGAAAGGCTTCTTGAAGGGAAAGATGTAACTCTGTGAGATGAATTAACAGAACACAGAGCAGTTTCTCAGAAAGCTTCTTTCCAGTTTTGAACGGAAGATATTTCCCTTTTCACCATAGCCCTCTATGGGCTTCCAAATATCCCTTTGCCAATTCCACAAGAACAGCCTCAGCGAAAGGCTTCTTGAAGGGAAAGATGTAACTCTGTGAGATGAATTAACAGAACACAGAGCAGTTTCTCAGAAAGCTTCTTTCCAGTTTTGAACGGAAGATATTTCCTTTTTCACCTCAGCCCTCTATGGGCTTCCAAATATCCCTTTGCCAATTCCACAAAAACAGCCTTAGCGAAAGGATTCTTGAAAGGAAAGATATAACTCCTTGAGATGAATTAACAGAACACAGAGCAGTTTCTCAGAAAGCTTCTTTCCAGTTTTGAACGGAAGATATTTCCTTTTTCACCATAGCCCTCTATGGGCTTCCAAATATCCCTTTGCCAATTCCACAAGAACAGCCTTAGCGAAAGGCTTCTGTGAGGGAAAGATGTAACTCCGTGAGATGAATTAACAGAACACAGAGCAGTTTCTCAGAATGCTTCTTTCCAGTTTTGAACGGAAGTTATTTCCTTTTTCACCATAGCCATCTATGGGCTTCCAAATATCTCTTTGCCAATTCCACAAGAACAGCCTTAGCAAAAGGCTTCCTGAAGGGAAAGATGTAACTCTGTGAAATGAATTAACAGAACACAGAGCAGTTTCTCAGAAAGCTTCTTTCCAGTTTTTAACGGAAGATATTTCCTTTTTCACCATAGCCCTCTATGGGCTTCCAAATATCCCTTTGCCAATTCCACCAGAACAGCCTTAGCGAAAGGCTTCTTGAAAGGTAAGATGTAACTCTGTGAGATGAATTAACAGAACACATAGCAGTTTCTCAGAAAGCTTCTTTCCAGTTTGGAACGGAAGATATTTCCTTTTTCACCATAGCCCTCTATGGGCTTCCAAATATCCCTTTGCCAATTCCACAAGAACAGCCTTAGCGAAAGGCTTCTTGAAGTGAAAGATGTAACTCGGTGAGATGAATTAACAGAACACAGAGCAGTTTCTCAGAAAGCTTCTTTCCAGTTTTGAACGGAAGATATTTCCTTTTTCACCATAGCCCTCTATGGGCTTCCAAGTATCCCCTTGCCAATTTCACAAGAACAGCTTTTGCGAAAGGTTTCTTGAAAGGAAAGATGTAACACTGTGAGACGAATTAACAGAACACAGAGCAGTTTCTCAGAAAGCTTCTTTCCAGTTTTGAACGGAAGATATTTCCTTTTTCACCATAGCCCTCTATGGGCTTCCAAATATCCCTTTGCCAATTCCACAAGAACAGCCTTAGCGAAAGGCTTCTTGAAGGGAAAGATGTAACTCTATGAGATGAATTAACAGAACACAGAGCAGTTTCTCAGAAAGCTTCTTTCCGGCTTTGAACGGAAGATATTTCCTTTTTCACCATAGCCCTCTATGGGCTTCCAAATATCCCTTTGCCAATTCCACAAGAACAGCCTTAGCGAAAGGATTCTTGAAAGGAAAGATATAACTCTTTGAGATGAATTAACAGAACACAGAGCAGTTTCTCAGAAAGCTTCTTTCCAGTTTTGAACGGAAGATATTTCCTTTTTCACCATAGCCCTCTATGGGCTTCCAAATATCCCTTTGCCAATTCCACAAGAACAGCCTTAGCGAAAGGCTTCTTGAAGGGAAAGATGTAACTCTGTGAGATGAACTAACAGAACACATAGCAGTTTCTCAGAAAGCTTCTTTCCACTTTGGAACGGAAGATATTTCCTTTTTCACCATAGCCCTCTATGGGCTTCCAAATATCCCTTTGCCAATTCCACAAGAACAGCCTTAGCGAAAGGCTTCTTGAAGGGAAAGATGTAACTCTGTGAGATGAATTAACAGAACACAGAGCAGTTTCTCAGAAAGCTTCTTTCCAGTTTTGAACGGAAGATATTTCCCTTTTCACCATAGCCCTCTATGGGCTTCCAAATATCCCTTTGCCAATTCCACAAGAACAGCCTTAGCGAAAGGCTTCTTGAAGGGAAAGATGTAACTCCATGAGATGAATTAACAGAACACAGAGCAGTTTCTCAGAAAGCTTCTTTCCGGCTTTGAACGGAAGATATTTCCTTTTTCACCATAGCCCTCTATGGGCTTCCAAATATCCCTTTGCCAATTCCACAAGAACAGCCTTAGCGAAAGGCTTCCTGAAGAGAAAGATGTAACTCTGTGAGATGAATTAACAGAACACAGAACAGTTTCTCAGAAAGCTTCTTTCCCGTTTTGAACGGAAGATATTTCCTTTTTCACCGCAGCCCTCTATGGGCTTCCAAATATCCCTTTGCCAATTCCACAAGAACAGCCTTAGCGAAAGGATTCTTGAAAGGAAAGATATAACTCTTTGAGATGAATTAACAGAACACAGAGCAGTTTCTCAGAAAGCTTCTTTCCAGTTTTGAACGGAAGATATTTCCTTTTTCACCATAGCCCTCTATGGGCTTCCAAATATCCCTTTGCCAATTCCACAAGAACAGCCTTAGCGAAAGGCTTCTTGAAGGGAAAGATGTAACTCTGTGAGATGAACTAACAGAACACATAGCAGTTTCTCAGAAAGCTTCTTTCCACTTTGGAACGGAAGATATTTCCTTTTTCACCATAGCCCTCTATGGGCTTCCAAATATCCCTTTGCCAATTCCACAAGAACAGCCTTAGCGAAAGGCTTCTTGAAGGGAAAGATGTAACTCTGTGAGATGAATTAACAGAACACAGAGCAGTTTCTCAGAAAGCTTCTTTCCAGTTTTGAACGGAAGATATTTCCCTTTTCACCATAGCCCTCTATGGGCTTCCAAATATCCCTTTGCCAATTCCACAAGAACAGCCTTAGCGAAAGGCTTCTTGAAGGGAAAGATGTAACTCTGTGAGATGAATTAACAGAACACAGAGCAGTTTCTCAGAAAGCTTCTTTCCAGTTTTGAACGGAAGATATTTCCTTTTTCACCTCAGCCCTCTATGGGCTTCCAAATATCCCTTTGCCAATTCCACAAAAACAGCCTTAGCGAAAGGATTCTTGAAAGGAAAGATATAACTCCTTGAGATGAATTAACAGAACACAGAGCAGTTTCTCAGAAAGCTTCTTTCCAGTTTTGAACGGAAGATATTTCCTTTTTCACCATAGCCCTCTATGGGCTTCCAAATATCCCTTTGCCAATTCCACAAGAACAGCCTTAGCGAAAGGCTTCTTGAAGGGAAAGATGTAACTCTGTGAGATGAATTAACAGAACACATAGCAGTTTCTCAGAAAGCTTATTTCCAGTTTGGAACGGAAGATATTTCCTTTTTCACCATAGCCCTCTATGGGCTTCCAAATATCCCTTTGCCAATTCCACAAGAACAGCTTTAGCGAAAGGCTTCTTGAAGGGAAAGATGTAACTCGGTGAGATGAATTAACAGAACAAAGAGCAGTCTCTCAGAAAGCTTCTTTCCAGTTTTGAACGGAAGATATTTCTTTTTTCACCATAGCCCTCTATGAGCTTCCAAATATCCCTTTGCCAATTCCAAAAGAACAGCCTTAGCGAAAGGGTTCTGTAAGGGAAAGATGTAACTCTGTGAGATGAATTAACAGAACACAGAGCAGTTTCTCAGAAAGCTTCTTTCCAGTTTTGAACGGAAGATATTTCCTTTTTCACCATAGCCCTCTATGGGCTTCCAAATATCCCTTTGCCAATTCCACAAGAACAGCCTTAGCGAAAGGCTTCTTGAAAGGTAAGATGTAACTCCATGAGATGAATTAACAGAACACAGAGCAGTTTCTCAGAAAGCTTCTTTCCAGTTTTGAACGGAAGATATTTCCTTTTTCACCATAGCCCTCTATGGGCTTCCAAATATCCCTTTGCCAATTCCACAAGAACAGGCTTAGCGAAAGGCTTCCTGAAGGGAAAGATGTAACTCTGTGAGATGAATTAACAGAACACAGAGCAGTTTCTCAGAAAGCTTCTTTCCAGTTTTGAACGGAAGATATTTCCTTTTTCACCATAGCCCTCTATGGGCTTCCAAATATCCCTTTGCCAATTCCACAAGAACAGCCTTAGCGAAAGGCTTCTTGAAGGGAGAGATGTAACTCTGTGAGATGAATTAACACAACACAGAGCAGTTTCTCAGAAAGCTTCTTTCCGGTTTTGAACGGAAGATATTTCCATTTTCACCATAGCCCTCTATGGGCTTCCAAATATCCCTTTGCCAATTCCACAAGAACAGCCTTAGCGAAAGGCTTCTTGAAGAGAAAGATGTAACTCTGTGAGATGAATTAACAGAACACAGAGGAGTTTCTCAGAAAGCTTCTTTCCAGTTTTGAACGGAAGATATTTCCTTTTTCACCATAGCCCTCTATGGGCTTCCAAGTATCCCCTTGCCAATTCCACAAGAACAGCTTTATCGAAAGGTTTCTTGAAAGGGAAGATGTAACACTGTGAGACGAATTAACAGAACGCAGAGCAGTTTCTCAGAAAGCTTCTTTCCAGTTTTGAACGGAAGATATTTCCTTTTTCACCTCAGCCCTCTATGGGCTTCCAAATATCCCTTTGCCAATTCTACAAGAACAGCCTTAGCGAAAGGCTTCTTGAAGGGAAAGATGTAACTCTGTGAGATGAATTAACAGAACACAGAGCAGTTTCTCAGAAAGCTTCTTTCCAGTTTTGAACGGAAGATATTTCCTTTTTCACCATAGCCCTCTATGGTCTTCCAAATATCCCTTTGCCAATTCCACAAGAACAGCCTTAGCGAAAGGCTTCTTGAAGGGAAAGATGTAACTCTGTGAGATGAATTAACAGAACACAGAGCAGTTTCTCAGAAAGCTTCTTTCCAGTTTTGAACGGAAGATATGTCCTTTTTCACCACAGCCTTCTATGGGCTTCCAAATATCCCTTTGCCAATTCCACAAGAACAGTCTTAGCGAAACGCTTCTTGAAGGGAAAGATGTAACTCTGTGAGATGAATTAACAGAACACAGAGCAGTTTCTCAGAAAGCTTCTTTCCAGTTTTGAACGGAAGATTTTTCCTTTTTCACCATAGCCCTCTATGGGCTTCCAAATATCCCTTTGCCAATTCCACAAGAACAGCCTTAGCGAAAGGCTTCTTGAAGGGAAAGATGTAACTCTGTGAGATGAATTAACAGAACACAGAGCAGTTTCTCAGGAAGCTTCTTTCCGGTTTTGAACGGAAGATATTTCCTTTTTCACCATAGCCCTCTATGGGTTTCCAAATATCCCTTTGCCAATTCCACAAGAACAGCCTTAGCGAAACGCTTCTTGAAGGGAAAGATGTAACTCTGTGAGATGAATTAACAGAACACAGAGCAGTTTCTCAGAAAGCTTCTTTCCAGTTTTGAACGGAAGATATGTCCTTTTTCACCATAGCCCTCTATGGGCTTCCAAATATCCCTTTGCCAATTCCACAAGAACAGCCTTAGCGAAAGGCTTCTTGAAGGGAAAGCTGTAACTCTGTGAGATGAATTAACAGAACACAGAGCAGTTTCTCAGAAAGCTTCTTTCCAGTTTTGAACGGAAGATATTTCCTTTTTCACCATAGCCCTCTATGGGCTTCCAAATATCCCTTTGCCAATTCCACAAGAACAGCCTTAGCGAAAGGCTTCTTGAAGGGAAAGATGTAACTCTGTGAGATGAATTAACAGAACACAGAGCAGTTTCTCAGAAAGCTTCTTTCCAGTTTTGAACGGAAGATATTTCCTTTTTCACCATAGCCCTCTATGGGCTTCCAAATATCCCTTTGCCAATTCCACAAGAACAGTCTTAGCGAAAGGCTTCTTGAAGGGAAAGATGTAACTCTGAGAGATGAATTAACAGAACACAGAGCAGTTTCTCAGAAAGCTTCTTTCCAGTTTTGAACGGAAGATATTTCCTTTTTCACCATAGCCCTCTATGGGCTTCCAAATATCCCTTTGCCAATTCCACAAGAACAGCCTTAGCGAAAGGCTTCTTGAAGGGAAAGATGTAACTCTGTGAGATGAATTAACAGAACACAGAGCAGTTTCTCAGAAAGCTTCTTTCCAGTTTTGAACGGAAGATATGTCGTTTTTCACCACAGCCTTCTATGTGCTTCCAAATATCCCTTTGCCAATTCCACAAGAACAGCGTTAGCGAAAGGCTTCCTGAAAAGAAAGATGTAACTCTGTGAGATGAATTAACAGAACACAGAGCAGTTTCTCAGAAAGCTTCTTTCCAGTTTTGAACGGAAGATATTTCCTTTTTCACCATAGCCCTCTATGGGCTTCCAAATATCCCTTTGCCAATTCCACAAGAACAGCCTTAGCGAAAGGCTTCTGGAACGGAAAGATATAACTCTGTGAGATGAATTTACAGAACACAGAGCAGTTTCTCAGAAAGCTTCTTTCCAGTTTTGAACGGAAGATATTTCCTTTTTCACCATAGCCCTCTAAGGGCTTCCAAATATCCCTTTGCCAATTCCACAAGAACAGCCTTAGCGAAAGGCTTCCTGAAAAGAAAGATGTAACTCTGTGAGATGAATTAACAGAACACAGAGCAGTTTCTCAGAAAGCTTCTTTCCAGTTTTGAACGGAAGATATTTCCTTTTTCACTTTAGCCCTCTAGGGGCTTCCAAATATCCCTTTGCCAATTCCACAAGAACAGCCTTAACGAAAGGCTTCTTAAAAGGAAAGATGTAACTCTGTGAGATGAATTAACAGAACACAGAGCAGTTTCTCAGAAAGCTTCCTTCCAGTTTTGAACGGAAGATATTTCCTTTTTCACCTTAGAACTCTATGGGCTTCCAAATATCCCTTTGCCAATTCCACAAGAACAGCATTAGCGAAAGGATTCTTGAAAGGAAAGATATAACTCTTTGAGATGAATTAACAGAACACAGAGCAGTTTCTCAGAAAGCTTCTTTCCAGTTTTGAACGGAAGATATTTCCTTTTTCACCATAGCCCTCTATGGGCTTCCAAATATCCCTTTGCCAATTCCACAAGAACAGCCTTAGCGAAAGGCTTCTTGAAGCGAAAGATGTAACTCTGTGAGATGAATTAACAGAACACATAGCAGTTTCTCAGAAAGCTTCTTTCCAGTTTGGAACGGAAGATATTTCCTTTTTCACCATAGCCCTCTATGGGCTTCCAAATATCCCTTTGCCAATTCCACAAGAACAGCCTTAGCGAAAGGCTTCTTGAAGGGAAAGATGTAACACTGTGAGATGAATTAACAGAACACAGAGCAGTTTCTCAGAAAGATTCTTTCCAGTTTTGAACGGAAGATATTTCCCTTTTCACCATAGCCCTCTATGGGCTTCCAAATATCCCTTTGCCAATTCCACAAGAACAGCCTTAGCGAAAGGCTTCTTGAAGGGAAAGATGTAACTCTATGAGATGAATTAACAGAACACAGAGCAGTTTCTCAGAAAGCTTCTTTCCGGTTTTGAACGGAAGATATTTCCTTTTTCACCATAGCCCTCTATGGGCTTCCAAATAAGCCCTTTGCCAATTCCACAAGACCAGCTTTAGCGAAAGGCTTCTTGAAGGGAAAGATGTAACTCGGTGAGATGAATTAACAGAACAAAGAGCAGTTTCTCAGAAAGCTTCTTTCCAGTTTTGAACGGAAGATATTTCCTTTTTCACCATAGCCCTCTATGGGCTTCCAAATATCCCTTTGCCAATTGAAAAAGAACAGCCTTAGCGAAAGGCTTCTGGAAGGGAAAGATGTAACTCCGTGAGATGAATTAACAGAACACAGAGCAGTTTCTCAGAATGCTTCTTTCCAGTTTTGAACGGAAGATATTTCCTTTTTCACCATAGCCCTCGATGGGCTTCCAAATATCCCTTTGCCAATTCCACAAGAACAGCCTTAGCGAAAGGCTTCTTGAAGGGAAAGATGTAACTCTGTGAGATGAACTAACAGAACACATAGCAGTTTCTCAGAAAGCTTCTTTCCACTTTGGAACGGAAGATATTTCCTTTTTCACCATAGCCCTCTATGGGCTTCCAAATATCCCTTTGCCAATTCCACAAGAACAGCCTTAGCGAAAGGCTTCTTGAAGGGAAAGATGTAACTCTGTGAGATGAATTAACAGAACACAGAGCAGTTTCTCAGAAAGCTTCTTTCCAGTTTTGAACGGAAGATATTTCCCTTTTCACCATAGCCCTCTATGGGCTTCCAAATATCCCTTTGCCAATTCCACAAGAACAGCCTTAGCGAAAGGCTTCTTGAAGGGAAAGATGTAACTCTGTGAGATGAATTAACAGAACACAGAGCAGTTTCTCAGAAAGCTTCTTTCCAGTTTTGAACGGAAGATATTTCCTTTTTCACCTCAGCCCTCTATGGGCTTCCAAATATCCCTTTGCCAATTCCACAAAAACAGCCTTAGCGAAAGGATTCTTGAAAGGAAAGATATAACTCCTTGAGATGAATTAACAGAACACAGAGCAGTTTCTCAGAAAGCTTCTTTCCAGTTTTGAACGGAAGATATTTCCTTTTTCACCATAGCCCTCTATGGGCTTCCAAATATCCCTTTGCCAATTCCACAAGAACAGCCTTAGCGAAAGGCTTCTTGAAGGGAAAGATGTAACTCTGTGAGATGAATTAACAGAACACATAGCAGTTTCTCAGAAAGCTTATTTCCAGTTTGGAACGGAAGATATTTCCTTTTTCACCATAGCCCTCTATGGGCTTCCAAATATCCCTTTGCCAATTCCACAAGAACAGCTTTAGCGAAAGGCTTCTTGAAGGGAAAGATGAAACTCGGTGAGATGAATTAACAGAACAAAGAGCAGTCTCTCAGAAAGCTTCTTTCCAGTTTTGAACGGAAGATATTTCTTTTTTCACCATAGCCCTCTATGAGCTTCCAAATATCCCTTTGCCAATTCCAAAAGAACAGCCTTAGCGAAAGGGTTCTGTAAGGGAAAGATGTAACTCTGTGAGATGAATTAACAGAACACAGAGCAGTTTCTCAGAAAGCTTCTTTCCAGTTTTGAACGGAAGATATTTCCTTTTTCACCATAGCCCTCTATGGGCTTCCAAATATCCCTTTGCCAATTCCACAAGAACAGCCTTAGCGAAAGGCTTCTTGAAAGGTAAGATGTAACTCCATGAGATGAATTAACAGAACACAGAGCAGTTTCTCAGAAAGCTTCTTTCCAGTTTTGAACGGAAGATATTTCCTTTTTCACCATAGCCCTCTATGGGCTTCCAAATATCCCTTTGCCAATTCCACAAGAACAGGCTTAGCGAAAGGCTTCCTGAAGGGAAAGATGTAACTCTGTGAGATGAATTAACAGAACACAGAGCAGTTTCTCAGAAAGCTTCTTTCCAGTTTTGAACGGAAGATATTTCCTTTTTCACCATAGCCCTCTATGGGCTTCCAAATATCCCTTTGCCAATTCCACAAGAACAGCCTTAGCGAAAGGCTTCTTGAAGGGAGAGATGTAACTCTGTGAGATGAATTAACACAACACAGAGCAGTTTCTCAGAAAGCTTCTTTCCGGTTTTGAACGGAAGATATTTCCATTTTCACCATAGCCCTCTATGGGCTTCCAAATATCCCTTTGCCAATTCCACAAGAACAGCCTTAGCGAAAGGCTTCTTGAAGAGAAAGATGTAACTCTGTGAGATGAATTAACAGAACACAGAGGAGTTTCTCAGAAAGCTTCTTTCCAGTTTTGAACGGAAGATATTTCCTTTTTCACCATAGCCCTCTATGGGCTTCCAAGTATCCCCTTGCCAATTCCACAAGAACAGCTTTATCGAAAGGTTTCTTGAAAGGGAAGATGTAACACTGTGAGACGAATTAACAGAACGCAGAGCAGTTTCTCAGAAAGCTTCTTTCCAGTTTTGAACGGAAGATATTTCCTTTTTCACCTCAGCCCTCTATGGGCTTCCAAATATCCCTTTGCCAATTCCACAAGAACAGCCTTAGCGAAAGGCTTCTTGAAGGGAAAGATGTAACTCTGTGAGATGAATTAACAGAACACAGAGCAGTTTCTCAGAAAGCTTCTTTCCAGTTTTGAACGGAAGATATGTCCTTTTTCACCACAGCCTTCTATGGGCTTCCAAATATCCCTTTGCCAATTCCACAAGAACAGTCTTAGCGAAACGCTTCTTGAAGGGAAAGATGTAACTCTGTGAGATGAATTAACAGAACACAGAGCAGTTTCTCAGAAAGCTTCTTTCCAGTTTTGAACGGAAGATTTTTCCTTTTTCACCATAGCCCTCTATGGGCTTCCAAATATCCCTTTGCCAATTCCACAAGAACAGCCTTAGCGAAAGGCTTCTTGAAGGGAAAGATGTAACTCTGTGAGATGAATTAACAGAACACAGAGCAGTTTCTCAGGAAGCTTCTTTCCGGTTTTGAACGGAAGATATTTCCTTTTTCACCATAGCCCTCTATGGGTTTCCAAATATCCCTTTGCCAATTCCACAAGAACAGCCTTAGCGAAAGGCTTCTTGAAGGGAAAGATGTAACTCTGTGAGATGAATTAACAGAACACAGAGCAGTTTCTCAGAAAGCTTCTTTCCAGTTTTGAACGGAAGATATGTCCTTTTTCACCACAGCCTTCTATGGGCTTCCAAATATCCCTTTGCCAATTCCACAAGAACAGTCTTAGCGAAACGCTTCTTGAAGGGAAAGATGTAACTCTGTGAGATGAATTAACAGAACACAGAGCAGTTTCTCAGAAAGCTTCTTTCCAGTTTTGAACGGAAGATTTTTCCTTTTTCACCATAGCCCTCTATGGGCTTCCAAATATCCCTTTGCCAATTCCACAAGAACAGCCTTAGCGAAAGGCTTCTTGAAGGGAAAGATGTAACTCTGTGAGATGAATTAACAGAACACAGAGCAGTTTCTCAGGAAGCTTCTTTCCGGTTTTGAACGGAAGATATTTCCTTTTTCACCATAGCCCTCTATGGGTTTCCAAATATCCCTTTGCCAATTCCACAAGAACAGCCTTAGCGAAAGGCTTCTTGAAGGGAAAGATGTAACTCTGTGAGATGAATTAACAGAACACAGAGCAGTTTCTCAGAAAGCTTCTTTCCAGTTTTGAACGGAAGATATGTCCTTTTTCACCATAGCCCTCTATGGGCTTCCAAATATCCCTTTGCCAATTCCACAAGAACAGCCTTAGCGAAAGGCTTCTTGAAGGGAAAGCTGTAACTCTGTGAGATGAATTAACAGAACACAGAGCAGTTTCTCAGAAAGCTTCTTTCCAGTTTTGAACGGAAGATATTTCCTTTTTCACCATAGCCCTCTATGGGCTTCCAAATATCCCTTTGCCAATTCCACAAGAACAGCCTTAGCGAAAGGCTTCTTGAAGGGAAAGATGTAACTCTGTGAGATGAATTAACAGAACACAGAGCAGTTTCTCAGAAAGCTTCTTTCCAGTTTTGAACGGAAGATATTTCCTTTTTCACCATAGCCCTCTATGGGCTTCCAAATATCCCTTTGCCAATTCCACAAGAACAGCCTTTGCGAAAGGCTTCTTGAAGGGAAAGATGTAACTCTGTGAGATGAATTAACAGAACACAGAGCAGTTTCTCAGAAAGCTTCTTTCCAGTTTTGAACGGAAGATATTTCCTTTTTCACCATAGCCCTCTATGGGCTTCCAAATATCCCTTTGCCAATTCCACAAGAACAGGCTTAGCGAAAGGCTTCCTGAAGGGAAAGATGTAACTCTGTGAGATGAATTAACAGAACACAGAGCAGTTTCTCAGAAAGCTTCTTTCCAGTTTTGAACGGAAGATATTTCCTTTTTCACCATAGCCCTCTATGGGCTTCCAAATATCCCTTTGCCAATTCCACAAGAACAGCCTTAGCGAAAGGCTTCTTGAAGGGAAAGATGTAACTCTGTGAGATGAATTAACACAACACAGAGCAGTTTCTCACAAAGCTTCTTTCCGGTTTAGAACGGAAGATATTTCCTTTTTCACCATAGCCCTCTATGGGCTTCCAAATATCCCTTTGCCAATTCCACAAGAACAGCCTTAGCGAAAGGCTTCTTGAAGGGAAAGATGTAACTCTGTGAGATGAATTAACAGAACACAGAGCAGTTTCTCAGAAAGCTTCTTTCCAGTTTTGAACGGAAGATATGTCCTTTTTCACCACAGCCTTCTATGGGCTTCCAAATATCCCTTTGCCAATTCCACAAGAACAGCCTTAGCGAAACGCTTCTTGAAGGGAAAGATGTAACTCTGTGAGATGAATTAACAGAACACAGAGCAGTTTCTCAGAAAGCTTCTTTCCAGTTTTGAACGGAAGATATTTCCCTTTTCACCATAGCCCTCTATGGGCTTCCAAATATCCCTTTGCCAATTCCACAAGAACAGCCTTAGCGAAAGGCTTCTTGAAGGGAAAGATGTAACTCTATGAGATGAATTAACAGAACACAGAGCAGTTTCTCAGAAAGCTTCTTTCCGGTTTTGAACGGAAGATATTTCCTTTTTCACCATAGCCCTCTATGGGCTTCCAAATATCCCTTTGCCAATTCCACAAGAACAGCCTTAGCAAAAGGCTTCCTGAAGAGAAAGATGTAACTCTGTGAGATGAATTAACAGAACACAGAGCAGTTTCTCAGAAAGCTTCTTTCCAGTTTTGAACGGAAGATATTTCCTTTTTCACCTCAGCCCTCTATGGGCTTCCAAATATCCCTTTGCCAATTCCACAAGAACAGCGTTAGCGAAAGGATTCTTGAAAGGAAAGATATAACTCTTTGAGATGAATTAACAGAACACAGAGCAGTTTCTCAGAAAGCTTCTTTCCAGTTTTGAACGGAAGATATTTCCTTTTTCACCATAGCCCTCTATGGGCTTCCAAATATCCCTTTGCCAATTCCACAAGAACAGCCTTAGCGAAAGGCTTCTTGAAGGGAAAGATGTAACTCTGTGAGATGAATTAACAGAACACCGAGCAGTTTCTCAGAAAGCTTCTTTCCAGTTTTGAACGGAAGATATTTCCTTTTTCACCATAGCCCTCTATGGGATTCCAAATATCCCTTTGCCAATTCCACAAGAACAGCTTTAGCGAAAGGCTTCTTGAAGGGAAAGATGTAACTCGTTGAGATGAATTAACAGAACAAAGAGCAGTTTCTCAGAAAGCTTCTTTCCAGTTTTGAACGGAAGATATTTCTTTTTTCACCATAGCCCTCTATGGGCTTCCAAATATCCCTTTGCCAATTCCAAAAGAACAGCCTTAGCGAAAGGGTTCTGGAAGGGAAAGATGTAACTCCGTGAGATCAATTAACAGAACACAGAGCAGTTTCTCAGAAAGCTTCTTTCCAGTTTTGAACGGAAGATATTTCCTTTTTCACCATAGCCCTCTATGGGCTTCCAAATATCCCTTTGCCAATTCCACAAGAACAGCCTTTGCGAAAGGCTTCTTGAAGGGAAAGATGTAACTCTGTGAGATGAATTAACAGAACACAGAGCAGTTTCTCAGAAAGCTTCTTTCCAGTTTTGAACGGAAGATATTTCCTTTTTCACCATAGCCCTCTATGGGCTTCCAAATATCCCTTTGCCAATTCCACAAGAACAGCCTTAGCGAAAGTCTTCTTGAAAGGTAAGATGTAACTCCATGAGATGAATTAACAGAACACAGAGCAGGTTCTCAGAAAGTTTCTTTCCAGTTTTGAACGGAAGATATTTCCTTTTTCACCATAGCCCTCTATGGGCTTCCAAATATCCCTTTGCCAATTCCACAAGAACAGGCTTAGCGAAAGGCTTCCTGAAGGGAAAGATGTAACTCTGTGAGATGAATTAACAGAACACAGAGCAGTTTCTCAGAAAGCTTCTTTCCAGTTTTGAACGGAAGATATTTCCTTTTTCACCATAGCCCTCTATGGGCTTCCAAATATCCCTTTGCCAATTCCACAATAACAGCCTTAGCGAAAGGCTTCTTGAAGGTAAAGATGTAACTCTTTGAGATGAATTAACACAACACAGAGCAGTTTCTCAGAAAGCTTCTTTCCGGTTTAGAACGGAAGATATTTCCTTTTTCACCATAGCCCTCTATGGGCTTCCAAATATCCCTTTGCCAATTCCACAAGAACAGCCTTAGCGAAAGGCTTCTTGAAGGGAAAGAGGTAACTCTGTGAGATGAATTAACAGAACACAGAGCAGTTTCTCAGAAAGCTTCTTTCCAGTTTTGAACGGAAGATATGTCCTTTTTCACCACAGCCTTCTACGGGCTTCCAAATATCCCTTTGCCAATTCCACAAGAACAGCCTTAGCGAAACGCTTCTTGAAGGGAAAGATGTAACTCTGTGAGATGAATTAACAGAACACAGAGCAGTTTCTCAGAAAGCTTCTTTCCAGTTTTGAAGGGAAGATTTTTCCTGTTTCACCATAGCCCTCTATGGGCTTCCAAATATCCCTTTGCCAATTCCACAAGAACAGCCTTAGCGAAAGGCTTCTTGAAGGGAAAGATGTAACTCTGTGAGATGAATTAACAGAACACAGAGCAGTTTCTCAGGAAGCTTCTTTCCGGTTTTGAACGGAAGATATTTCCCTTTTCACCATAGCCCTCTATGGGCTTCCAAATATCCCTTTGCCAATTCCACAAGAACAGCCTTAGCGAAACGCTTCTTTGAAGGGAAAGATGTAACTCTGTGAGATGAATTAACAGAACACAGAGCAGTTTCTCAGAAAGCTTCTTTCCAGTTTTGAACGGAAGATATTTCCTTTTTCACCATAGCCCTCTATGGGATTCCAAATATCCCTTTGCCAATTCCACAAGAACAGCCTTAGCGAAAGGCTTCTTGAAGGGAAAGCTGTAACTCTGTGAGATGAATTAACAGAACACAGAGCAGTTTCTCAGAAAGCTTCTTTCCAGTTTTGAACGGAAGATATTTCCTTTTTCACCATAGCCCTCTATGGGCTTCCAAATATCCCTTTGCCAATTCCACAAGAACAGCCTTAGCGAAAGGCTTCTTGAAGAGAAAGATGTAACTCTGTGAGATGAATTAACAGAACACAGAGCAGTTTCTCAGAAAGCTTCTTTCCAGTTTTGAACGGAAGATATTTCCTTTTTCACCTCAGCCCTCTATGGGCTTCCAAATATCCCTTTGCCAATTCCACAAGAACAGCCTTAGCGAAAGACTTCCTGAAGGGAAAGATGTAATTCTGTGAGATGAATTAGCAGAACACAGAGCAGTTTCTCAGAAAGCTTCTTTCCAGTTTTGAACGGAAGATATTTCCTTTTTCACCATAGCCCTCTGTGGGCTTTCAAATATCCCTTTGCCAATTCCACAAGAACAGCCTTAGCGAAAGGCTTCTTGAAGGGAAAGATGTAACTCTGTGAGATGAATTAACAGAACACAGAGCAGTTTCTCAGAAAGCTTCTTTCCAGTTTTGAACGGAAGATATTTCCTTTTTCACCATAGCCCTCTATGGGCTTCCAAATATCCCTTTGCCAATTCCACAAGAACAGCCTTTGCGAAAGGCTTCTTGAAGGGAAAGATGTAACTCTGTGAGATGAATTAACAGAACACAGAGCAGTTTCTCAGAAAGCTTCTTTCCAGTTTTGAACGGAAGATATTTCCTTTTTCACCATAGCCCTCTATGGGCTTCCAAATATCCCTTTGCCAATTCCACAAGAACAGGCTTAGCGAAAGGCTTCCTGAAGGGAAAGATGTAACTCTGTGAGATGAATTAACAGAACACAGAGCAGTTTCTCAGAAAGCTTCTTTCCAGTTTTGAACGGAAGATATTTCCTTTTTCACCATAGCCCTCTATGGGCTTCCAAATATCCCTTTGCCAATTCCACAAGAACAGCCTTAGCGAAAGGCTTCTTGAAGGGAAAGATGTAACTCTGTGAGATGAATTAACACAACACAGAGCAGTTTCTCAGAAAGCTTCTTTCCGGTTTAGAACGGAAGATATTTCCTTTTTCACCATAGCCCTCTATGGGCTTCCAAATATCCCTTTGCCAATTCCACAAGAACAGCCTTAGCGAAAGGCTTCTTGAAGGGAAAGATGTAACTCTGTGAGATGAATTAACAGAACACAGAGCAGTTTCTCAGAAAGCTTCTTTCCAGTTTTGAACGGAAGATATGTCCTTTTTCACCACAGCCTTCTATGGGCTTCCAAATATCCCTTTGCCAATTCCACAAGAACAGCCTTAGCGAAACGCTTCTTGAAGGGAAAGATGTAACTCTGTGAGATGAATTAACAGAACACAGAGCAGTTTCTCAGAAAGCTTCTTTCCAGTTTTGAACGGAAGATATTTCCCTTTTCACCATAGCCCTCTATGGGCTTCCAAATATCCCTTTGCCAATTCCACAAGAACAGCCTTAGCGAAAGGCTTCTTGAAGGGAAAGATGTAACTCTATGAGATGAATTAACAGAACACAGAGCAGTTTCTCAGAAAGCTTCTTTCCGGTTTTGAACGGAAGATATTTCCTTTTTCACCATAGCCCTCTATGGGCTTCCAAATATCCCTTTGCCAATTCCACAAGAACAGCCTTAGCAAAAGGCTTCCTGAAGAGAAAGATGTAACTCTGTGAGATGAATTAACAGAACACAGAGCAGTTTCTCAGAAAGCTTCTTTCCAGTTTTGAACGGAAGATATTTCCTTTTTCACCTCAGCCCTCTATGGGCTTCCAAATATCCCTTTGCCAATTCCACAAGAACAGCGTTAGCGAAAGGATTCTTGAAAGGAAAGATATAACTCTTTGAGATGAATTAACAGAACACAGAGCAGTTTCTCAGAAAGCTTCTTTCCAGTTTTGAACGGAAGATATTTCCTTTTTCACCATAGCCCTCTATGGGCTTCCAAATATCCCTTTGCCAATTCCACAAGAACAGCCTTAGCGAAAGGCTTCTTGAAGGGAAAGATGTAACTCTGTGAGATGAATTAACAGAACACCGAGCAGTTTCTCAGAAAGCTTCTTTCCAGTTTTGAACGGAAGATATTTCCTTTTTCACCATAGCCCTCTATGGGCTTCCAAATATCCCTTTGCCAATTCCACAAGAACAGCTTTAGCGAAAGGCTTCTTGAAGGGAAAGATGTAACTCGGTGAGATGAATTAACAGAACAAAGAGCAGTTTCTCAGAAAGCTTCTTTCCAGTTTTGAACGGAAGATATTTCTTTTTTCACCATAGCCCTCTATGGGCTTCCAAACATCCCTTTGCCAATTCCAAAAGAACAGCCTTAGCGAAAGGGTTCTGGAAGGGAAAGATGTAACTCCGTGAGATGAATTAACAGAACACAGAGCAGTTTCTCAGAAAGCTTCTTTCCAGTTTTGAACGGAAGATATTTCCTTTTTCACCATAGCCCTCTATGGGCTTCCAAATATCCCTTTGCCAATTCCACAAGAACAGCCTTTGCGAAAGGCTTCTTGAAGGGAAAGATGTAACTCTGTGAGATGAATTAACAGAACACAGAGCAGTTTCTCAGAAAGCTTCTTTCCAGTTTTGAACGGAAGATATTTCCTTTTTCACCATAGCCCTCTATGGGCTTCCAAATATCCCTTTGCCAATTCCACAAGAACAGCCTTAGCGAAAGTCTTCTTGAAAGGTAAGATGTAACTCCATGAGATGAATTAACAGAACACAGAACAGGTTCTCAGAAAGTTTCTTTCCAGTTTTGAACGGAAGATATTTCCTTTTTCACCATAGCCCTCTATGGGCTTCCAAATATCCCTTTGCCAATTCCACAAGAACAGGCTTAGCGAAAGGCTTCCTGAAGGGAAAGATGTAACTCTGTGAGATGAATTAACAGAACACAGAGCAGTTTCTCAGAAAGCTTCTTTCCAGTTTTGAACGGAAGATATTTCCTTTTTCACCATAGCCCTCTATGGGCTTCCAAATATCCCTTTGCCAATTCCACAAGAACAGCCTTAGCGAAAGGCTTCTTGAAGGTAAAGATGTAACTCTTTGAGATGAATTAACACAACACAGAGCAGTTTCTCAGAAAGCTTCTTTCCGGTTTAGAACGGAAGATATTTCCTTTTTCACCATAGCCCTCTATGGGCTTCCAAATATCCCTTTGCCAATTCCACAAGAACAGCCTTAGCGAAAGGCTTCTTGAAGGGAAAGATGTAACTCTGTGAGATGAATTAACAGAACACAGAGCAGTTTCTCAGAAAGCTTCTTTCCAGTTTTGAACGGAAGATATGTCCTTTTTCACCACAGCCTTCTATGGGCTTCCAAATATCCCTTTGCCAATTCCACAAGAACAGCCTTAGCGAAACGCTTCTTGAAGGGAAAGATGTAACTCTGTGAGATGAATTAACAGAACACAGAGCAGTTTCTCAGAAAGCTTCTTTCCAGTTTTGAACGGAAGATTTTTCCTGTTTCACCATAGCCCTCTATGGGCTTCCAAATATCCCTTTGCCAATTCCACAAGAACAGCCTTAGCGAAAGGCTTCTTGAAGGGAAAGATGTAACTCTGTGAGATGAATTAACAGAACACAGAGCAGTTTCTCAGGAAGCTTCTTTCCAGTTTTGAACGGAAGATATTTCCTTTTTCACCATAGCCCTCTATGGGCTTCCAAATATCCCTTTGCCAATTCCACAAGAACAGCCTTAGCGAAACGCTTCTTTGAAGGGAAAGATGTAACTCTGTGAGATGAATTAACAGAACACAGAGCAGTTTCTCAGAAAGCTTCTTTCCAGTTTTGAACGGAAGATATTTCCTTTTTCACCATAGCCCTCTATGGGATTCCAAATATCCCTTTGCCAATTCCACAAGAACAGCCTTAGCGAAAGGCTTCTTGAAGGGAAAGCTGTAACTCTGTGAGATGAATTAACAGAACACAGAGCAGTTTCTCAGAAAGCTTCTTTCCAGTTTTGAAC
This sequence comes from Chlorocebus sabaeus, assembly GCF_047675955.1. Lineage (NCBI taxonomy): Eukaryota > Metazoa > Chordata > Mammalia > Primates > Cercopithecidae > Chlorocebus > Chlorocebus sabaeus. Next base: position 101,587 of record NW_027327888.1, on the reverse strand, counting down.
GGAAGATATTTCCTTTTTCACCATAGCCCTCTATGGGCTTCCAAATATCCCTTTGCCAATTCCACAAGAACAGCCTTAGCGAAAGGCTTCTTGAAGAGAAAGATGTAACTCTGTGAGATGAATTAACAGAACACAGAGCAGTTTCTCAGAAAGCTTCTTTCCAGTTTTGAACGGAAGATATTTCCTTTTTCACCATAGCCCTCTGTGGGCTTTCAAATATCCCTTTGCCAATTCCACAAGAACAGCCTTAGCGAAAGGCTTCTTGAAGGGAAAGATGTAACTCTGTGAGATGAATTAACAGAACACAGAGCAGTTTCTCAGAAAGCTTCTTTCCAGTTTTGAACGGAAGATATTTCCTTTTTCACCATAGCCCTCTATGGGCTTCCAAATATCCCTTTGCCAATTCCACAAGAACAGCCTTTGCGAAAGGCTTCTTGAAGGGAAAGATGTAACTCTGTGAGATGAATTAACAGAACACAGAGCAGTTTCTCAGAAAGCTTCTTTCCAGTTTTGAACGGAAGATATTTCCTTTTTCACCATAGCCCTCTATGGGCTTCCAAATATCCCTTTGCCAATTCCACAAGAACAGCCTTAGCGAAAGTCTTCTTGAAAGGTAAGATGTAACTCCATGAGATGAATTAACAGAACACAGAGCAGTTTCTCAGAAAGCTTCTTTCCAGTTTTGAACGGAAGATATTTCCTTTTTCACCATAGCCCTCTATGGGCTTCCAAATATCCCTTTGCCAATTCCACAAGAACAGGCTTAGCGAAAGGCTTCCTGAAGGGAAAGATGTAACTCTGTGAGATGAATTAACAGAACACAGAGCAGTTTCTCAGAAAGCTTCTTTCCAGTTTTGAACGGAAGATATTTCCTTTTTCACCATAGCCCTCTATGGGCTTCCAAATATCCCTTTGCCAATTCCACAAGAACAGCCTTAGCGAAAGGCTTCTTGAAGGGAAAGATGTAACTCTGTGAGATGAATTAACACAACACAGAGCAGTTTCTCAGAAAGCTTCTTTCCAGTTTTGAACGGAAGATATGTCCTTTTTCACCACAGCCTTCTATGGGCTTCCAAATATCCCTTTGCCAATTCCACAAGAACAGCCTTAGCGAAAGGATTCTTGAAAGGAAAGATATAACTCTTTGAGATGAATTAACAGAACACAGAGCAGTTTCTCAGAAAGCTTCTTTCCAGTTTTGAACGGAAGGTATTTCCTTTTTCACCATAGCCCTTTTTGGGCTTCCAAATATCCCTTTGCCAATTCCACAAGAACAGCCTTAGCGAAAGGCTTCTTGAAGGGAAAGATGTAACTCTGTGAGATGAATTAACAGAACACCGAGCAGTTTCTCAGAAAGCTTCTTTCCAGTTTTGAACGGAAGATATTTCCTTTTTCACCATAGCCCTCTATGGGCTTCCAAATATCCCTTTGCCAATTCCACAAGAACAGCTTTAGCGAAAGGCTTCTTGAAGGGAAACATGTAACTCGGTGAGATGAATTAACAGAACAAAGAGCAGTTTCTCAGAAAGCTTCTTTCCAGTTTTGAACGGAAGATATTTCTTTTTTCACCATAGCCCTCTATGAGCTTCCAAATATCCCTTTGCCAATTCCAAAAGAACAGCCTTAGCGAAAGGGTTCTGGAAGGGAAAGATGTAACTCCGTGAGATGAATTAACAGAACACAGAGCAGTTTCTCAGAATGCTTCTTTCCAGTTTTGAACGGAAGATATTTCCTTTTTCACCATAGCCCTCTATGGGCTTCCAAATATCTCTTTGCCAATTCCACAAGAACAGCCTTAGCAAAAGGCTTCCTGAAGGGAAAGATGTAACTCTGTGAAATGAATTAACAGAACACAGAGCAGTTTCTCAGAAAGCTTCTTTCCAGTTTTGAACGGAAGATATTTCCTTTTTCACCATAGCCCTCTATGGGCTTCCAAATATCCCTTTGCCAATTCCACAAGAACAGCCTTAGCGAAAGACTTCCTGAAGGGAAAGATGTAATTCTGTGAGATGAATTAGCAGAACACAGAGCAGTTTCTCAGAAAGCTTCTTTCCAGTTTTGAACGGAAGATATTTCCTTTTTCACCATAGCCCTCTATGGGCTTTCAAATATCCCTTTGCCAATTCCACAAGAACAGCCTTAGCGAAAGGCTTCTTGAAGGGAAAGATGTAACTCTGTGAGATGAATTAACAGAACACAGAGCAGTTTCTCAGGAAGCTTCTTTCCGGTTTTGAACGGAAGATATTTCCTTTTTCACCATAGCCCTCTATGGGCTTCCAAATATCCCTTTGCCAATTCCACAAGAACAGCCTTAGCGAAACGCTTCTTTGAAGGGAAAGATGTAACTCTGTGAGATGAATTAACAGAACACAGAGCAGTTTCTCAGAAAGCTTCTTTCCAGTTTTGAACGGAAGATATTTCCTTTTTCACCATAGCCCTCTATGGGATTCCAAATATCCCTTTGCCAATTCCACAAGAACAGCCTTAGCGAAAGGCTTCTTGAAGGGAAAGCTGTAACTCTGTGAGATGAATTAACAGAACACAGAGCAGTTTCTCAGAAAGCTTCTTTCCAGTTTTGAACGGAAGATATTTCCTTTTTCACCATAGCCCTCTATGGGCTTCCAAATATCCCTTTGCCAATTCCACAAGAACAGCCTTAGCGAAAGGCTTCTTGAAGAGAAAGATGTAACTCTGTGAGATGAATTAACAGAACACAGAGCAGTTTCTCAGAAAGCTTCTTTCCAGTTTTGAACGGAAGATATTTCCTTTTTCACCATAGCCCTCTATGGGCTTCCAAATATCCCTTTGCCAATTCCACAAGAACAGCCTTTGCGAAAGGCTTCTTGAAGGGAAAGATGTAACTCTGTGAGATGAATTAACAGAACACAGAGCAGTTTCTCAGAAAGCTTCTTTCCAGTTTTGAACGGAAGATATTTCCTTTTTCACCATAGCCCTCTATGGGCTTCCAAATATCCCTTTGCCAATTCCACAAGAACAGCCTTAGCGAAAGTCTTCTTGAAAGGTAAGATGTAACTCCATGAGATGAATTAACAGAACACAGAGCAGTTTCTCAGAAAGCTTCTTTCCAGTTTTGAACGGAAGATATTTCCTTTTTCACCATAGCCCTCTATGGGCTTCCAAATATCCCTTTGCCAATTCCACAAGAACAGGCTTAGCGAAAGGCTTCCTGAAGGGAAAGATGTAACTCTGTGAGATGAATTAACAGAACACAGAGCAGTTTCTCAGAAAGCTTCTTTCCAGTTTTGAACGGAAGATATTTCCTTTTTCACCATAGCCCTCTATGGGCTTCCAAATATCCCTTTGCCAATTCCACAAGAACAGCCTTAGCGAAAGGCTTCTTGAAGGGAAAGATGTAACTCTGTGAGATGAATTAACACAACACAGAGCAGTTTCTCAGAAAGCTTCTTTCCGGTTTAGAACGGAAGATATTTCCTTTTTCACCATAGCCCTCTATGGGCTTCCAAATATCCCTTTGCCAATTCCACAAGAACAGCCTTAGCGAAAGGCTTCTTGAAGGGAAAGATGTAACTCTGTGAGATGAATTAACAGAACACAGAGCAGTTTCTCAGAAAGCTTCTTTCCAGTTTTGAACGGAAGATATGTCCTTTTTCACCACAGCCTTCTATGGGCTTCCAAATATCCCTTTGCCAATTCCACAAGAACAGCCTTAGCGAAACGCTTCTTGAAGGGAAAGATGTAACTCTGTGAGATGAATTAACAGAACACAGAGCAGTTTCTCAGAAAGCTTCTTTCCAGTTTTGAACGGAAGATATTTCCCTTTTCACCATAGCCCTCTATGGGCTTCCAAATATCCCTTTGCCAATTCCACAAGAACAGCCTTAGCGAAAGGCTTCTTGAAGGGAAAGATGTAACTCTATGAGATGAATTAACAGAACACAGAGCAGTTTCTCAGAAAGCTTCTTTCCGGTTTTGAACGGAAGATATTTCCTTTTTCACCATAGCCCTCTATGGGCTTCCAAATATCCCTTTGCCAATTCCACAAGAACAGCCTTAGCAAAAGGCTTCCTGAAGAGAAAGATGTAACTCTGTGAGATGAATTAACAGAACACAGAGCAGTTTCTCAGAAAGCTTCTTTCCAGTTTTGAACGGAAGATATTTCCTTTTTCACCTCAGCCCTCTATGGGCTTCCAAATATCCCTTTGCCAATTCCACAAGAACAGCGTTAGCGAAAGGATTCTTGAAAGGAAAGATATAACTCTTTGAGATGAATTAACAGAACACAGAGCAGTTTCTCAGAAAGCTTCTTTCCAGTTTTGAACGGAAGATATTTCCTTTTTCACCATAGCCCTCTATGGGCTTCCAAATATCCCTTTGCCAATTCCACAAGAACAGCCTTAGCGAAAGGCTTCTTGAAGGGAAAGATGTAACTCTGTGAGATGAATTAACAGAACACCGAGCAGTTTCTCAGAAAGCTTCTTTCCAGTTTTGAACGGAAGATATTTCCTTTTTCACCATAGCCCTCTATGGGCTTCCAAATATCCCTTTGCCAATTCCACAAGAACAGCTTTAGCGAAAGGCTTCTTGAAGGGAAAGATGTAACTCGGTGAGATGAATTAACAGAACAAAGAGCAGTTTCTCAGAAAGCTTCTTTCCAGTTTTGAACGGAAGATATTTCTTTTTTCACCATAGCCCTCTATGGGCTTCCAAATATCCCTTTGCCAATTCCAAAAGAACAGCCTTAGCGAAAGGGTTCTGGAAGGGAAAGATGTAACTCCGTGAGATGAATTAACAGAACACAGAGCAGTTTCTCAGAAAGCTTCTTTCCAGTTTTGAACGGAAGATATTTCCTTTTTCACCATAGCCCTCTATGGGCTTCCAAATATCCCTTTGCCAATTCCACAAGAACAGCCTTTGCGAAAGGCTTCTTGAAGGGAAAGATGTAACTCTGTGAGATGAATTAACAGAACACAGAACAGTTTCTCAGAAAGCTTCTTTCCAGTTTTGAACGGAAGATATTTCCTTTTTCACCATAGCCCTCTATGGGCTTCCAAATATCCCTTTGCCAATTCCACAAGAACAGCCTTAGCGAAAGTCTTCTTGAAAGGTAAGATGTAACTCCATGAGATGAATTAACAGAACACAGAGCAGGTTCTCAGAAAGTTTCTTTCCAGTTTTGAACGGAAGATATTTCCTTTTTCACCATAGAACTCTATGGGCTTCCAAATATCCCTTTGCCAATTCCACAAGAACAGGCTTAGCGAAAGGCTTCCTGAAGGGAAAGATGTAACTCTGTGAGATGAATTAAAAGAACACAGAGCAGTTTCTCAGAAAGCTTCTTTCCAGTTTTGAACGGAAGATATTTCCTTTTTCACCATAGCCCTCTATGGGCTTCCAAATATCCCTTTGCCAATTCCACAAGAACAGCCTTAGCGAAAGGCTTCTTGAAGGTAAAGATGTAACTCTTTGAGATGAATTAACACAACACAGAGCAGTTTCTCAGAAAGCTTCTTTCCGGTTTAGAACGGAAGATATTTCCTTTTTCACCATAGCCCTCTATGGGCTTCCAAATATCCCTTTGCCAATTCCACAAGAACAGCCTTAGCGAAAGGCTTCTTGAAGGGAAAGATGTAACTCTGTGAGATGAATTAACAGAACACAGAGCAGTTTCTCAGAAAGCTTCTTTCCAGTTTTGAACGGAAGATATGTCCTTTTTCACCACAGCCTTCTATGGGCTTCCAAATATCCCTTTGCCAATTCCACAAGAACAGCCTTAGCGAAACGCTTCTTGAAGGGAAAGATGTAACTCTGTGAGATGAATTAACAGAACACAGAGCAGTTTCTCAGAAAGCTTCTTTCCAGTTTTGAACGGAAGATTTTTCCTGTTTCACCATAGCCCTCTATGGGCTTCCAAATATCCCTTTGCCAATTCCACAAGAACAGCCTTAGCGAAAGGCTTCTTGAAGGGAAAGATGTAACTCTGTGAGATGAATTAACAGAACACAGAGCAGTTTCTCAGGAAGCTTCTTTCCGGTTTTGAACGGAAGATATTTCCTTTTTCACCATAGCCCTCTATGGGCTTCCAAATATCCCTTTGCCAATTCCACAAGAACAGCCTTAGCGAAAGGCTTCTTGAAGAGAAAGATGTAACTCTGTGAGATGAATTAACAGAACACAGAGCAGTTTCTCAGAAAGCTTCTTTCCAGTTTTGAACGGAAGATATTTCCTTTTTCACCATAGCCCTCTGTGGGCTTTCAAATATCCCTTTGCCAATTCCACAAGAACAGCCTTAGCGAAAGGCTTCTTGAAGGGAAAGATGTAACTCTGTGAGATGAATTAACAGAACACAGAGCAGTTTCTCAGAAAGCTTCTTTCCAGTTTTGAACGGAAGATATTTCCTTTTTCACCATAGCCCTCTATGGGCTTCCAAATATCCCTTTGCCAATTCCACAAGAACAGCCTTTGCGAAAGGCTTCTTGAAGGGAAAGATGTAACTCTGTGAGATGAATTAACAGAACACAGAGCAGTTTCTCAGAAAGCTTCTTTCCAGTTTTGAACGGAAGATATTTCCTTTTTCACCATAGCCCTCTATGGGCTTCCAAATATCCCTTTGCCAATTCCACAAGAACAGCCTTAGCGAAAGTCTTCTTGAAAGGTAAGATGTAACTCCATGAGATGAATTAACAGAACACAGAGCAGTTTCTCAGAAAGCTTCTTTCCAGTTTTGAACGGAAGATATTTCCTTTTTCACCATAGCCCTCTATGGGCTTCCAAATATCCCTTTGCCAATTCCACAAGAACAGGCTTAGCGAAAGGCTTCCTGAAGGGAAAGATGTAACTCTGTGAGATGAATTAACAGAACACAGAGCAGTTTCTCAGAAAGCTTCTTTCCAGTTTTGAACGGAAGATATTTCCTTTTTCACCATAGCCCTCTATGGGCTTCCAAATATCCCTTTGCCAATTCCACAAGAACAGCCTTAGCGAAAGGCTTCTTGAAGGGAAAGATGTAACTCTGTGAGATGAATTAACACAACACAGAGCAGTTTCTCAGAAAGCTTCTTTCCGGTTTAGAACGGAAGATATTTCCTTTTTCACCATAGCCCTCTATGGGCTTCCAAATATCCCTTTGCCAATTCCACAAGAACAGCCTTAGCGAAAGGCTTCTTGAAGGGAAAGATGTAACTCTGTGAGATGAATTAACAGAACACAGAGCAGTTTCTCAGAAAGCTTCTTTCCAGTTTTGAACGGAAGATATGTCCTTTTTCACCACAGCCTTCTATGGGCTTCCAAATATCCCTTTGCCAATTCCACAAGAACAGCCTTAGCGAAAGGATTCTTGAAAGGAAAGATATAACTCTTTGAGATGAATTAGCAGAACACAGAGCAGTTTCTCAGAAAGCTTCTTTCCAGTTTTGAACGGAAGATATTTCCTTTTTCACCATAGCCCTCTATGGGCTTTCAAATATCCCTTTGCCAATTCCACAAGAACAGCCTTAGCGAAAGGCTTCTTGAAGGGAAAGATGTAACTCTGTGAGATGAATTAACAGAACACAGAGCAGTTTCTCAGGAAGCTTCTTTCCGGTTTTGAACGGAAGATATTTCCTTTTTCACCATAGCCCTCTATGGGCTTCCAAATATCCCTTTGCCAATTCCACAAGAACAGCCTTAGCGAAACGCTTCTTTGAAGGGAAAGATGTAACTCTGTGAGATGAATTAACAGAACACAGAGCAGTTTCTCAGAAAGCTTCTTTCCAGTTTTGAACGGAAGATATTTCCTTTTTCACCATAGCCCTCTATGGGATTCCAAATATCCCTTTGCCAATTCCACAAGAACAGCCTTAGCGAAAGGCTTCTTGAAGGGAAAGCTGTAACTCTGTGAGATGAATTAACAGAACACAGAGCAGTTTCTCAGAAAGCTTCTTTCCAGTTTTGAACGGAAGATATTTCCTTTTTCACCATAGCCCTCTATGGGCTTCCAAATATCCCTTTGCCAATTCCACAAGAACAGCCTTAGCGAAAGGCTTCTTGAAGAGAAAGATGTAACTCTGTGAGATGAATTAACAGAACACAGAGCAGTTTCTCAGAAAGCTTCTTTCCAGTTTTGAACGGAAGATATTTCCTTTTTCACCATAGCCCTCTGTGGGCTTTCAAATATCCCTTTGCCAATTCCACAAGAACAGTCTTAGCGAAAGGCTTCTTGAAGGGAAAGATGTAACTCTGTGAGATGAATTAACAGAACACAGAGCAGTTTCTCAGAAAGCTTCTTTCCAGTTTTGAACGGAAGATATTTCCTTTTTCACCATAGCCCTCTATGGGCTTCCAAATATCCCTTTGCCAATTCCACAAGAACAGCCTTTGCGAAAGGCTTCTTGAAGGGAAAGATGTAACTCTGTGAGATGAATTAACAGAACACAGAGCAGTTTCTCAGAAAGCTTCTTTCCAGTTTTGAACGGAAGATATTTCCTTTTTCACCATAGCCCTCTATGGGCTTCCAAATATCCCTTTGCCAATTCCACAAGAACAGCCTTAGCGAAAGTCTTCTTGAAAGGTAAGATGTAACTCCATGAGATGAATTAACAGAACACAGAGCAGTTTCTCAGAAAGCTTCTTTCCAGTTTTGAACGGAAGATATTTCCTTTTTCACCATAGCCCTCTATGGGCTTCCAAATATCCCTTTGCCAATTCCACAAGAACAGGCTTAGCGAAAGGCTTCCTGGAGGGAAAGATGTAACTCTGTGAGATGAATTAACAGAACACAGAGCAGTTTCTCAGAAAGCTTCTTTCCAGTTTTGAACGGAAGATATTTCCTTTTTCACCATAGCCCTCTATGGGCTTCCAAATATCCCTTTGCCAATTCCACAAGAACAGCCTTAGCGAAAGGCTTCTTGAAGGGAAAGATGTAACTCTGTGAGATGAATTAACACAACACAGAGCAGTTTCTCAGAAAGCTTCTTTCCGGTTTAGAACGGAAGATATTTCCTTTTTCACCATAGCCCTCTATGGGCTTCCAAATATCCCTTTGCCAATTCCACAAGAACAGCCTTAGCGAAAGGCTTCTTGAAGGGAAAGATGTAACTCTGTGAGATGAATTAACAGAACACAGAGCAGTTTCTCAGAAAGCTTCTTTCCAGTTTTGAACGGAAGATATGTCCTTTTTCACCACAGCCTTCTATGGGCTTCCAAATATCCCTTTGCCAATTCCACAAGAACAGCCTTAGCGAAACGCTTCTTGAAGGCAAAGATGTAACTCTGTGAGATGAATTAACAGAACACAGAGCAGTTTCTCAGAAAGCTTCTTTCCAGTTTTGAACGGAAGATATTTACCTTTTCACCATAGCCCTCTATGGGCTTCCAAATATCCCTTTGCCAATTCCACAAGAACAGCCTTAGCGAAAGGCTTCTTGAAGGGAAAGATGTAACTCTATGAGATGAATTAACAGAACACAGAGCAGTTTCTCAGAAAGCTTCTTTCCGGTTTTGAACGGAAGATATTTCCTTTTTCACCATAGCCCTCTATGGGCTTCCAAATATCCCTTTGCCAATTCCACAAGAACAGCCTTAGCAAAAGGCTTCCTGAAGAGAAAGATGTAACTCTGTGAGATGAATTAACAGAACACAGAGCAGTTTCTCAGAAAGCTTCTTTCCAGTTTTGAACGGAAGATATTTCCTTTTTCACCTCAGCCCTCTATGGGCTTCCAAATATCCCTTTGCCAATTCCACAAGAACAGCGTTAGCGAAAGGATTCTTGAAAGGAAAGATATAACTCTTTGAGATGAATTAACAGAACACAGAGCAGTTTCTCAGAAAGCTTCTTTCCAGTTTTGAACGGAAGATATTTCCTTTTTCACCATAGCCCTCTATGGGCTTCCAAATATCCCTTTGCCAATTCCACAAGAACAGCCTTAGCGAAAGGCTTCTTGAAGGGAAAGATGTAACTCTGTGAGATGAATTAACAGAACACCGAGCAGTTTCTCAGAAAGCTTCTTTCCAGTTTTGAACGGAAGATATTTCCTTTTTCACCATAGCCCTCTATGGGCTTCCAAACATCCCTTTGCCAATTCCACAAGAACAGCTTTAGCGAAAGGCTTCTTGAAGGGAAAGATGTAACTCGGTGAGATGAATTAACAGAACAAAGAGCAGTTTCTCAGAAAGCTTCTTTCCAGTTTTGAACGGAAGATATTTCTTTTTTCACCATAGCCCTCTATGGGCTTCCAAATATCCCTTTGCCAATTCCAAAAGAACAGCCTTAGCGAAAGGGTTCTGGAAGGGAAAGATGTAACTCCGTGAGATGAATTAACAGAACACAGAGCAGTTTCTCAGAATGCTTCTTTCCAGTTTTGAACGGAAGATATTTCCTTTTTCACCATAGCCCTCTATGGGCTTTCAAATATCCCTTTGCCAATTCCACAAGAACAGCCTTAGCGAAAGGCTTCTTGAAGGGAAAGATGTAACTCTGTGAGATGAATTAACAGAACACAGAGCAGTTTCTCAGGAAGCTTCTTTCCGGTTTTGAACGGAAGATATTTCCTTTTTCACCATAGCCCTCTATAGGCTTCCAAATATCCCTTTGCCAATTCCACAAGAACAGCCTTAGCGAAACGCTTCTTTGAAGGGAAAGATGTAACTCTGTGAGATGAATTAACAGAACACAGAGCAGTTTCTCAGAAAGCTTCTTTCCAGTTTTGAACGGAAGATATTTCCTTTTTCACCATAGCCCTCTATGGGATTCCAAATATCCCTTTGCCAATTCCACAAGAACAGCCTTAGCGAAAGGCTTCTTGAAGGGAAAGCTGTAACTCTGTGAGATGAATTAACAGAACACAGAGCAGTTTCTCAGAAAGCTTCTTTCCAGTTTTGAACGGAAGATATTTCCTTTTTCACCATAGCCCTCTATGGGCTTCCAAATATCCCTTTGCCAATTCCACAAGAACAGCCTTAGCGAAAGGCTTCTTGAAGAGAAAGATGTAACTCTGTGAGATGAATTAACAGAACACAGAGCAGTTTCTCAGAAAGCTTCTTTCCAGTTTTGAACGGAAGATATTTCCTTTTTCACCATAGCCCTCTGTGGGCTTTCAAATATCCCTTTGCCAATTCCACAAGAACAGCCTTAGCGAAAGGCTTCTTGAAGGGAAAGATGTAACTCTGTGAGATGAATTAACAGAACACAGAGCAGTTTCTCAGAAAGCTTCTTTCCAGTTTTGAACGGAAGATATTTCCTTTTTCACCATAGCCCTCTATGGGCTTCCAAATATCCCTTTGCCAATTCCACAAGAACAGCCTTTGCGAAAGGCTTCTTGAAGGGAAAGATGTAACTCTGTGAGATGAATTAACAGAACACAGAGCAGTTTCTCAGAAAGCTTCTTTCCAGTTTTGAACGGAAGATATTTCCTTTTTCACCATAGCCCTCTATGGGCTTCCCAATATCCCTTTGCCAATTCCACAAGAACAGCCTTAGCGAAAGTCTTCTTGAAAGGTAAGATGTAACTCCATGAGATGAATTAACAGAACACAGAGCAGTTTCTCAGAAAGCTTCTTTCCAGTTTTGAACGGAAGATATTTCCTTTTTCACCATAGCCCTCTATGGGCTTCCAAATATCCCTTTGCCAATTCCACAAGAACAGGCTTAGCGAAAGGCTTCCTGAAGGGAAAGATGTAACTCTGTGAGATGAATTAACAGAACACAGAGCAGTTTCTCAGAAAGCTTCTTTCCAGTTTTGAACGGAAGATATTTCCTTTTTCACCATAGCCCTCTATGGGCTTCCAAATATCCCTTTGCCAATTCCACAAGAACAGCCTTAGCGAAAGGCTTCTTGAAGGGAAAGATGTAACTCTGTGAGATGAATTAACACAACACAGAGCAGTTTCTCAGAAAGCTTCTTTCCGGTTTAGAACGGAAGATATTTCCTTTTTCACCATAGCCCTCTATGGGCTTCCAAATATCCCTTTGCCAATTCCACAAGAACAGCCTTAGCGAAAGGCTTCTTGAAGGGAAAGATGTAACTCTGTGAGATGAATTAACAGAACACAGAGCAGTTTCTCAGAAAGCTTCTTTCCAGTTTTGAACGGAAGATATGTCCTTTTTCACCACAGCCTTCTATGGGCTTCCAAATATCCCTTTGCCAATTCCACAAGAACAGCCTTAGCGAAACGCTTCTTGAAGGGAAAGATGTAACTCTGTGAGATGAATTAACAGAACACAGAGCAGTTTCTCAGAAAGCTTCTTTCCAGTTTTGAACGGAAGATATTTCCCTTTTCACCATAGCCCTCTATGGGCTTCCAAATATCCCTTTGCCAATTCCACAAGAACAGCCTTAGCGAAAGGCTTCTTGAAGGGAAAGATGTAACTCTATGAGATGAATTAACAGAACACAGAGCAGTTTCTCAGAAAGCTTCTTTCCGGTTTTGAACGGAAGATATTTCCTTTTTCACCATAGCCCTCTATGGGCTTCCAAATATCCCTTTGCCAATTCCACAAGAACAGCCTTAGCAAAAGGCTTCCTGAAGAGAAAGATGTAACTCTGTGAGATGAATTAACAGAACACAGAGCAGTTTCTCAGAAAGCTTCTTTCCAGTTTTGAACGGAAGATATTTCCTTTTTCACCTCAGCCCTCTATGGGCTTCCAAATATCCCTTTGCCAATTCCACAAGAACAGCGTTAGCGAAAGGATTCTTGAAAGGAAAGATATAACTCTTTGAGATGAATTAACAGAACACAGAGCAGTTTCTCAGAAAGCTTCTTTCCAGTTTTGAACGGAAGATATTTCCTTTTTCACCATAGCCCTCTATGGGCTTCCAAATATCCCTTTGCCAATTCCACAAGAACAGCCTTAGCGAAAGGCTTCTTGAAGGGAAAGATGTAACTCTGTGAGATGAATTAACAGAACACCGAGCAGTTTCTCAGAAAGCTTCTTTCCAGTTTTGAACGGAAGATATTTCCTTTTTCACCATAGCCCTCTATGGGCTTCCAAATATCCCTTTGCCAATTCCACAAGAACAGCTTTAGCGAAAGGCTTCTTGAAGGGAAAGATGTAACTCGGTGAGATGAATTAACAGAACAAAGAGCAGTTTCTCAGAAAGCTTCTTTCCAGTTTTGAACGGAAGATATTTCTTTTTTCACCATAGCCCTCTATGGGCTTCCAAATATCCCTTTGCCAATTCCAAAAGAACAGCCTTAGCCAAAGGGTTCTGGAAGGGAAAGATGTAACTCCGTGAGATGAATTAACAGAACACAGAGCAGTTTCTCAGAAAGCTTCTTTCCAGTTTTGAACGGAAGATATTTCCTTTTTCACCATAGCCCTCTATGGGCTTCCAAATATCCCTTTGCCAATTCCACAAGAACAGCCTTTGCGAAAGGCTTCTTGAAGGGAAAGATGTAACTCTGTGAGATGAATTAACAGAACACAGAGCAGTTTCTCAGAAAGCTTCTTTCCAGTTTTGAACGGAAGATATTTCCTTTTTCACCATAGCCCTCTGTGGGCTTTCAAATATCCCTTTGCCAATTCCACAAGAACAGCCTTAGCGAAAGGCTTCTTGAAGGGAAAGATGTAACTCTGTGAGATGAATTAACAGAACACAGAGCAGTTTCTCAGAAAGCTTCTTTCCAGTTTTGAACGGAAGATATTTCCTTTTTCACCATAGCCCTCTATGGGCTTCCAAATATCCCTTTGCCAATTCCACAAGAACAGCCTTTGCGAAAGGCTTCTTGAAGGGAAAGATGTAACTCTGTGAGATGAATTAACAGAACACAGAGCAGTTTCTCAGAAAGCTTCTTTCCGGTTTAGAACGGAAGATATTTCCTTTTTCACCATAGCCCTCTATGGGCTTCCAAATATCCCTTTGCCAATTCCACAAGAACAGCCTTAGCGAAAGGCTTCTTGAAGGGAAAGATGTAACTCTGTGAGATGAATTAACAGAACACAGAGCAGTTTCTCAGAAAGCTTCTTTCCAGTTTTGAACGGAAGATATGTCCTTTTTCACCACAGCCTTCTATGGGCTTCCAAATATCCCTTTGCCAATTCCACAAGAACAGCCTTAGCGAAAGGATTCTTGAAAGGAAAGATATAACTCTTTGAGATGAATTAACAGAACACAGAGCAGTTTCTCAGAAAGCTTCTTTCCAGTTTTGAACGGAAGATATTTCCTTTTTCACCATAGCCCTCTATGGGCTTCCAAATATCCCTTTGCCAATTCCACAAGAACAGCCTTAGCGAAAGGCTTCTTGAAGGGAAAGATGTAACTCTGTGAGATGAATTAACAGAACACCGAGCAGTTTCTCAGAAAGCTTCTTTCCAGTTTTGAACGGAAGATATTTCCTTTTTCACCATAGCCCTCTATGGGCTTCCAAATATCCCTTTGCCAATTCCACAAGAACAGCTTTAGCGAAAGGCTTCTTGAAGGGAAACATGTAACTCGGTGAGATGAATTAACAGAACAAAGAGCAGTTTCTCAGAAAGCTTCTTTCCAGTTTTGAACGGAAGATATTTCTTTTTTCACCATAGCCCTCTATGAGCTTCCAAATATCCCTTTGCCAATTCCAAAAGAACAGCCTTAGCGAAAGGGTTCTGGAAGGGAAAGATGTAACTCCGTGAGATGAATTAACAGAACACAGAGCAGTTTCTCAGAATGCTTCTTTCCAGTTTTGAACGGAAGATATTTCCTTTTTCACCATAGCCCTCTATGGGCTTCCAAATATCTCTTTGCCAATTCCACAAGAACAGCCTTAGCAAAAGGCTTCCTGAAGGGAAAGATGTAACTCTGTGAAATGAATTAACAGAACACAGAGCAGTTTCTCAGAAAGCTTCTTTCCAGTTTTGAACGGAAGATATTTCCTTTTTCACCATAGCCCTCTATGGGCTTCCAAATATCCCTTTGCCAATTCCACAAGAACAGCCTTAGCGAAAGACTTCCTGAAGGGAAAGATGTAATTCTGTGAGATGAATTAGCAGAACACAGAGCAGTTTCTCAGAAAGCTTCTTTCCAGTTTTGAACGGAAGATATTTCCTTTTTCACCATAGCCCTCTACGGGCTTTCAAATATCCCTTTGCCAATTCCACAAGAACAGCCTTAGCGAAAGGCTTCTTGAAGGGAAAGATGTAACTCTGTGAGATGAATTAACAGAACACAGAGCAGTTTCTCAGGAAGCTTCTTTCCGGTTTTGAACGGAAGATATTTCCTTTTTCACCATAGCCCTCTATGGGCTTCCAAATATCCCTTTGCCCATTCCACAAGAACAGCCTTAGCGAAACGCTTCTTTGAAGGGAAAGATGTAACTCTGTGAGATGAATTAACAGAACACAGAGCAGTTTCTCAGAAAGCTTCTTTCCAGTTTTGAACGGAAGGTATTTCCTTTTTCACCATAGCCCTCTATGGGATTCCAAATATCCCTTTGCCAATTCCACAAGAACAGCCTTAGCGAAAGGCTTCTTGAAGGGAAAGCTGTAACTCTGTGAGATGAATTAACAGAACACAGAGCAGTTTCTCAGAAAGCTTCTTTCCAGTTTTGAACGGAAGATATTTCCTTTTTCACCATAGCCCTCTATGGGCTTCCAAATATCCCTTTGCCAATTCCACAAGAACAGCCTTAGCGAAAGGCTTCTTGAAGAGAAAGATGTAACTCTGTGAGATGAATTAACAGAACACAGAGCAGTTTCTCAGAAAGCTTCTTTCCAGTTTTGAACGGAAGATATTTCCTTTTTCACCATAGCCCTCTGTGGGCTTTCAAATATCCCTTTGCCAATTCCACAAGAACAGCCTTAGCGAAAGGCTTCTTGAAGGGAAAGATGTAACTCTGTGAGATGAATTAACAGAACACAGAGCAGTTTCTCAGAAAGCTTCTTTCCAGTTTTGAACGGAAGATATTTCCTTTTTCACCATAGCCCTCTATGGGCTTCCAAATATCCCTTTGCCAATTCCACAAGAACAGCCTTTGCGAAAGGCTTCTTGAAGGGAAAGATGTAACTCTGTGAGATGAATTAACAGAACACAGAGCAGTTTCTCAGAAAGCTTCTTTCCAGTTTTGAACGGAAGATATTTCCTTTTTCACCATAGCCCTCTATGGGCTTCCAAATATCCCTTTGCCAATTCCACAAGAACAGCCTTAGCGAAAGTCTTCTTGAAAGGTAAGATGTAACTCCATGAGATGAATTAACAGAACACAGAGCAGTTTCTCAGAAAGCTTCTTTCCAGTTTTGAACGGAAGATATTTCCTTTTTCACCATAGCCCTCTATGGGCTTCCAAATATCCCTTTGCCAATTCCACAAGAACAGGCTTAGCGAAAGGCTTCCTGAAGGGAAAGATGTAACTCTGTGAGATGAATTAACAGAACACAGAGCAGTTTCTCAGAAAGCTTCTTTCCAGTTTTGAACGGAAGATATTTCCTTTTTCACCATAGCCCTCTATGGGCTTCCAAATATCCCTTTGCCAATTCCACAAGAACAGCCTTAGCGAAAGGCTTCTTGAAGGGAAAGATGTAACTCTGTGAGATGAATTAACACAACACAGAGCAGTTTCTCAGAAAGCTTCTTTCCGGTTTAGAACGGAAGATATTTCCTTTTTCACCATAGCCCTCTATGGGCTTCCAAATATCCCTTTGCCAATTCCACAAGAACAGCCTTAGCGAAAGGCTTCTTGAAGGGAAAGATGTAACTCTGTGAGATGAATTAACAGAACACAGAGCAGTTTCTCAGAAAGCTTCTTTCCAGTTTTGAACGGAAGATATGTCCTTTTTCACCACAGCCTTCTATGGGCTTCCAAATATCCCTTTGCCAATTCCACAAGAACAGCCTTAGCGAAACGCTTCTTGAAGGCAAAGATGTAACTCTGTGAGATGAATTAACAGAACACAGAGCAGTTTCTCAGAAAGCTTCTTTCCAGTTTTGAACGGAAGATATTTCCCTTTTCACCATAGCCCTCTATGGGCTTCCAAATATCCCTTTGCCAATTCCACAAGAACAGCCTTAGCGAAAGGCTTCTTGAAGGGAAAGATGTAACTCTATGAGATGAATTAACAGAACACAGAGCAGTTTCTCAGAAAGCTTCTTTCCGGTTTTGAACGGAAGATATTTCCTTTTTCACCATAGCCCTCTATGGGCTTCCAAATATCCCTTTGCCAATTCCACAAGAACAGCCTTAGCAAAAGGCTTCCTGAAGAGAAAGATGTAACTCTGTGAGATGAATTAACAGAACACAGAGCAGTTTCTCAGAAAGCTTCTTTCCAGTTTTGAACGGAAGATATTTCCTTTTTCACCTCAGCCCTCTATGGGCTTCCAAATATCCCTTTGCCAATTCCACAAGAACAGCGTTAGCGAAAGGATTCTTGAAAGGAAAGATATAACTCTTTGAGATGAATTAACAGAACACAGAGCAGTTTCTCAGAAAGCTTCTTTCCAGTTTTGAACGGAAGATATTTCCTTTTTCACCATAGCCCTCTATGGGCTTCCAAATATCCCTTTGCCAATTCCACAAGAACAGCCTTAGCGAAAGGCTTCTTGAAGGGAAAGATGTAACTCTGTGAGATGAATTAACAGAACACCGAGCAGTTTCTCAGAAAGCTTCTTTCCAGTTTTGAACGGAAGATATTTCCTTTTTCACCATAGCCCTCTATGGGCTTCCAAATATCCCTTTGCCAATTCCACAAGAACAGCTTTAGCGAAAGGCTTCTTGAAGGGAAAGATGTAACTCGGTGAGATGAATTAACAGAACAAAGAGCAGTTTCTCAGAAAGCTTCTTTCCAGTTTTGAACGGAAGATATTTCTTTTTTCACCATAGCCCTCTATGGGCTTCCAAATATCCCTTTGCCAATTCCAAAAGAACAGCCTTAGCGAAAGGGTTCTGGAAGGGAAAGATGTAACTCCGTGAGATGAATTAACAGAACACAGAGCAGTTTCTCAGAATGCTTCTTTCCAGTTTTGAACGGAAGATATTTCCTTTTTCACCATAGCCCTCTATGGGCTTCCAAATATCCCTTTGCCAATTCCACAAGAACAGGCTTAGCGAAAGGCTTCCTGAAGGGAAAGATGTAACTCTGTGAGATGAATTAACAGAACACAGAGCAGTTTCTCAGAAAGCTTCTTTCCAGTTTTGAACGGAAGATATTTCCTTTTTCACCATAGCCCTCTATGGGCTTCCAAATATCCCTTTGCCAATTCCACAAGAACAGCCTTAGCGAAAGGCTTCTTGAAGGGAAAGATGTAACTCTGTGAGATGAATTAACACAACACAGAGCAGTTTCTCAGAAAGCTTCTTTCCGGTTTAGAACGGAAGATATTTCCTTTTTCACCATAGCCCTCTATGGGCTTCCAAATATCCCTTTGCCAATTCCACAAGAACAGCCTTAGCGAAACGCTTCTTGAAGGGAAAGATGTAACTCTGTGAGATGAATTAACAGAACACAGAGCAGTTTCTCAGAAAGCTTCTTTCCAGTTTTGAACGGAAGATATTTCCCTTTTCACCATAGCCCTCTATGGGCTTCCAAATATCCCTTTGCCAATTCCACAAGAACAGCCTTAGCGAAAGGCTTCTTGAAGGGAAAGATGTAACTCTATGAGATGAATTAACAGAACACAGAGCAGTTTCTCAGAAAGCTTCTTTCCGGTTTTGAACGGAAGATATTTCCTTTTTCACCATAGCCCTCTATGGGCTTCCAAATATCCCTTTGCCAATTCCACAAGAACAGCCTTAGCAAAAGGCTTCCTGAAGAGAAAGATGTAACTCTGTGAGATGAATTAACAGAACACAGAGCAGTTTCTCAGAAAGCTTCTTTCCAGTTTTGAACGGAAGATATTTCCTTTTTCACCTCAGCCCTCTATGGGCTTCCAAATATCCCTTTGCCAATTCCACAAGAACAGCGTTAGCGAAAGGATTCTTGAAAGGAAAGATATAACTCTTTGAGATGAATTAACAGAACACAGAGCAGTTTCTCAGAAAGCTTCTTTCCAGTTTTGAACGGAAGATATTTCCTTTTTCACCATAGCCCTCTATGGGCTTCCAAATATCCCTTTGCCAATTCCACAAGAACAGCCTTAGCGAAAGGCTTCTTGAAGGGAAAGATGTAACTCTGTGAGATGAATTAACAGAACACCGAGCAGTTTCTCAGAAAGCTTCTTTCCAGTTTTGAACGGAAGATATTTCCTTTTTCACCATAGCCCTCTATGGGCTTCCAAATATCCCTTTGCCAATTCCACAAGAACAGCTTTAGCGAAAGGCTTCTTGAAGGGAAAGATGTAACTCGGTGAGATGAATTAACAGAACAAAGAGCAGTTTCTCAGAAAGCTTCTTTCCAGTTTTGAACGGAAGATATTTCTTTTTTCACCATAGCCCTCTATGGGCTTCCAAATATCCCTTTGCCAATTCCAAAAGAACAGCCTTAGCCAAAGGGTTCTGGAAGGGAAAGATGTAACTCCGTGAGATGAATTAACAGAACACAGAGCAGTTTCTCAGAAAGCTTCTTTCCAGTTTTGAACGGAAGATATTTCCTTTTTCACCATAGCCCTCTATGGGCTTCCAAATATCCCTTTGCCAATTCCACAAGAACAGCCTTTGCGAAAGGCTTCTTGAAGGGAAAGATGTAACTCTGTGAGATGAATTAACAGAACACAGAGCAGTTTCTCAGAAAGCTTCTTTCCAGTTTTGAACGGAAGATATTTCCTTTTTCACCATAGCCCTCTGTGGGCTTTCAAATATCCCTTTGCCAATTCCACAAGAACAGCCTTAGCGAAAGGCTTCTTGAAGGGAAAGATGTAACTCTGTGAGATGAATTAACAGAACACAGAGCAGTTTCTCAGAAAGCTTCTTTCCAGTTTTGAACGGAAGATATTTCCTTTTTCACCATAGCCCTCTATGGGCTTCCAAATATCCCTTTGCCAATTCCACAAGAACAGCCTTTGCGAAAGGCTTCTTGAAGGGAAAGATGTAACTCTGTGAGATGAATTAACAGAACACAGAGCAGTTTCTCAGAAAGCTTCTTTCCGGTTTAGAACGGAAGATATTTCCTTTTTCACCATAGCCCTCTATGGGCTTCCAAATATCCCTTTGCCAATTCCACAAGAACAGCCTTAGCGAAAGGCTTCTTGAAGGGAAAGATGTAACTCTGTGAGATGAATTAACAGAACACAGAGCAGTTTCTCAGAAAGCTTCTTTCCAGTTTTGAACGGAAGATATGTCCTTTTTCACCACAGCCTTCTATGGGCTTCCAAATATCCCTTTGCCAATTCCACAAGAACAGCCTTAGCGAAAGGATTCTTGAAAGGAAAGATATAACTCTTTGAGATGAATTAACAGAACACAGAGCAGTTTCTCAGAAAGCTTCTTTCCAGTTTTGAACGGAAGATATTTCCTTTTTCACCATAGCCCTCTATGGGCTTCCAAATATCCCTTTGCCAATTCCACAAGAACAGCCTTAGCGAAAGGCTTCTTGAAGGGAAAGATGTAACTCTGTGAGATGAATTAACAGAACACCGAGCAGTTTCTCAGAAAGCTTCTTTCCAGTTTTGAACGGAAGATATTTCCTTTTTCACCATAGCCCTCTATGGGCTTCCAAATATCCCTTTGCCAATTCCACAAGAACAGCTTTAGCGAAAGGCTTCTTGAAGGGAAACATGTAACTCGGTGAGATGAATTAACAGAACAAAGAGCAGTTTCTCAGAAAGCTTCTTTCCAGTTTTGAACGGAAGATATTTCTTTTTTCACCATAGCCCTCTATGAGCTTCCAAATATCCCTTTGCCAATTCCAAAAGAACAGCCTTAGCGAAAGGGTTCTGGAAGGGAAAGATGTAACTCCGTGAGATGAATTAACAGAACACAGAGCAGTTTCTCAGAATGCTTCTTTCCAGTTTTGAACGGAAGATATTTCCTTTTTCACCATAGCCCTCTATGGGCTTCCAAATATCTCTTTGCCAATTCCACAAGAACAGCCTTAGCAAAAGGCTTCCTGAAGGGAAAGATGTAACTCTGTGAAATGAATTAACAGAACACAGAGCAGTTTCTCAGAAAGCTTCTTTCCAGTTTTGAACGGAAGATATTTCCTTTTTCACCATAGCCCTCTATGGGCTTCCAAATATCCCTTTGCCAATTCCACAAGAACAGCCTTAGCGAAAGACTTCCTGAAGGGAAAGATGTAATTCTGTGAGATGAATTAGCAGAACACAGAGCAGTTTCTCAGAAAGCTTCTTTCCAGTTTTGAACGGAAGATATTTCCTTTTTCACCATAGCCCTCTACGGGCTTTCAAATATCCCTTTGCCAATTCCACAAGAACAGCCTTAGCGAAAGGCTTCTTGAAGGGAAAGATGTAACTCTGTGAGATGAATTAACAGAACACAGAGCAGTTTCTCAGGAAGCTTCTTTCCGGTTTTGAACGGAAGATATTTCCTTTTTCACCATAGCCCTCTATGGGCTTCCAAATATCCCTTTGCCCATTCCACAAGAACAGCCTTAGCGAAACGCTTCTTTGAAGGGAAAGATGTAACTCTGTGAGATGAATTAACAGAACACAGAGCAGTTTCTCAGAAAGCTTCTTTCCAGTTTTGAACGGAAGATATTTCCTTTTTCACCATAGCCCTCTATGGGATTCCAAATATCCCTTTGCCAATTCCACAAGAACAGCCTTAGCGAAAGGCTTCTTGAAGGGAAAGCTGTAACTCTGTGAGATGAATTAACAGAACACAGAGCAGTTTCTCAGAAAGCTTCTTTCCAGTTTTGAACGGAAGATATTTCCTTTTTCACCATAGCCCTCTATGGGCTTCCAAATATCCCTTTGCCAATTCCACAAGAACAGCCTTAGCGAAAGGCTTCTTGAAGAGAAAGATGTAACTCTGTGAGATGAATTAACAGAACACAGAGCAGTTTCTCAGAAAGCTTCTTTCCAGTTTTGAACGGAAGATATTTCCTTTTTCACCATAGCCCTCTGTGGGCTTTCAAATATCCCTTTGCCAATTCCACAAGAACAGCCTTAGCGAAAGGCTTCTTGAAGGGAAAGATGTAACTCTGTGAGATGAATTAACAGAACACAGAGCAGTTTCTCAGAAAGCTTCTTTCCAGTTTTGAACGGAAGATATTTCCTTTTTCACCATAGCCCTCTATGGGCTTCCAAATATCCCTTTGCCAATTCCACAAGAACAGCCTTTGCGAAAGGCTTCTTGAAGGGAAAGATGTAACTCTGTGAGATGAATTAACAGAACACAGAGCAGTTTCTCAGAAAGCTTCTTTCCAGTTTTGAACGGAAGATATTTCCTTTTTCACCATAGCCCTCTATGGGCTTCCAAATATCCCTTTGCCAATTCCACAAGAACAGCCTTAGCGAAAGTCTTCTTGAAAGGTAAGATGTAACTCCATGAGATGAATTAACAGAACACAGAGCAGTTTCTCAGAAAGCTTCTTTCCAGTTTTGAACGGAAGATATTTCCTTTTTCACCATAGCCCTCTATGGGCTTCCAAATATCCCTTTGCCAATTCCACAAGAACAGGCTTAGCGAAAGGCTTCCTGAAGGGAAAGATGTAACTCTGTGAGATGAATTAACAGAACACAGAGCAGTTTCTCAGAAAGCTTCTTTCCAGTTTTGAACGGAAGATATTTCCTTTTTCACCATAGCCCTCTATGGGCTTCCAAATATCCCTTTGCCAATTCCACAAGAACAGCCTTAGCGAAAGGCTTCTTGAAGGGAAAGATGTAACTCTGTGAGATGAATTAACACAACACAGAGCAGTTTCTCAGAAAGCTTCTTTCCGGTTTAGAACGGAAGATATTTCCTTTTTCACCATAGCCCTCTATGGGCTTCCAAATATCCCTTTGCCAATTCCACAAGAACAGCCTTAGCGAAAGGCTTCTTGAAGGGAAAGATGTAACTCTGTGAGATGAATTAACAGAACACAGAGCAGTTTCTCAGAAAGCTTCTTTCCAGTTTTGAACGGAAGATATGTCCTTTTTCACCACAGCCTTCTATGGGCTTCCAAATATCCCTTTGCCAATTCCACAAGAACAGCCTTAGCGAAACGCTTCTTGAAGGCAAAGATGTAACTCTGTGAGATGAATTAACAGAACACAGAGCAGTTTCTCAGAAAGCTTCTTTCCAGTTTTGAACGGAAGATATTTCCCTTTTCACCATAGCCCTCTATGGGCTTCCAAATATCCCTTTGCCAATTCCACAAGAACAGCCTTAGCGAAAGGCTTCTTGAAGGGAAAGATGTAACTCTATGAGATGAATTAACAGAACACAGAGCAGTTTCTCAGAAAGCTTCTTTCCGGTTTTGAACGGAAGATATTTCCTTTTTCACCATAGCCCTCTATGGGCTTCCAAATATCCCTTTGCCAATTCCACAAGAACAGCCTTAGCAAAAGGCTTCCTGAAGAGAAAGATGTAACTCTGTGAGATGAATTAACAGAACACAGAGCAGTTTCTCAGAAAGCTTCTTTCCAGTTTTGAACGGAAGATATTTCCTTTTTCACCTCAGCCCTCTATGGGCTTCCAAATATCCCTTTGCCAATTCCACAAGAACAGCGTTAGCGAAAGGATTCTTGAAAGGAAAGATATAACTCTTTGAGATGAATTAACAGAACACAGAGCAGTTTCTCAGAAAGCTTCTTTCCAGTTTTGAACGGAAGATATTTCCTTTTTCACCATAGCCCTCTATGGGCTTCCAAATATCCCTTTGCCAATTCCACAAGAACAGCCTTAGCGAAAGGCTTCTTGAAGGGAAAGATGTAACTCTGTGAGATGAATTAACAGAACACCGAGCAGTTTCTCAGAAAGCTTCTTTCCAGTTTTGAACGGAAGATATTTCCTTTTTCACCATAGCCCTCTATGGGCTTCCAAATATCCCTTTGCCAATTCCACAAGAACAGCTTTAGCGAAAGGCTTCTTGAAGGGAAAGATGTAACTCGGTGAGATGAATTAACAGAACAAAGAGCAGTTTCTCAGAAAGCTTCTTTCCAGTTTTGAACGGAAGATATTTCTTTTTTCACCATAGCCCTCTATGGGCTTCCAAATATCCCTTTGCCAATTCCAAAAGAACAGCCTTAACGAAAGGGTTCTGGAAGGGAAAGATGTAACTCCGTGAGATGAATTAACAGAACACAGAGCAGTTTCTCAGAATGCTTCTTTCCAGTTTTGAACGGAAGATATTTCCTTTTTCACCATAGCCCTCTATGGGCTTCCAAATATCTCTTTGCCAATTCCACAAGAACAGCCTTAGCAAAAGGCTTCCTGAAGGGAAAGATGTAACTCTGTGAAATGAATTAACAGAACACAGAGCAGTTTCTCAGAAAGCTTCTTTCCAGTTTTGAACGGAAGATATTTCCTTTTTCACCATAGCCCTCTATGGGCTTCCAAATATCCCTTTGCCAATTCCACAAGAACAGCCTTAGCGAAAGACTTCCTGAAGGGAAAGATGTAATTCTGTGAGATGAATTAGCAGAACACAGAGCAGTTTCTCAGAAAGCTTCTTTCCAGTTTTGAACGGAAGATATTTCCTTTTTCACCATAGCCCTCTATGGGCTTTCAAATATCCCTTTGCCAATTCCACAAGAACAGCCTTAGCGAAAGGCTTCTTGAAGGGAAAGATGTAACTCTGTGAGATGAATTAACAGAACACAGAGCAGTTTCTCAGAAAGCTTCTTTCCAGTTTTGAACGGAAGATATTTCCTTTTTCACCATAGCCCTCTATGGGCTTCCAAATATCCCTTTGCCAATTCCACAAGAACAGCCTTTGCGAAAGGCTTCTTGAAGGGAAAGATGTAACTCTGTGAGATGAATTAACAGAACACAGAGCAGTTTCTCAGAAAGCTTCTTTCCAGTTTTGAACGGAAGATATTTCCTTTTTCACCATAGCCCTCTATGGGCTTCCAAATATCCCTTTGCCAATTCCACAAGAACAGCCTTAGCGAAAGTCTTCTTGAAAGGTAAGATGTAACTCCATGAGATGAATTAACAGAACACAGAGCAGGTTCTCAGAAAGTTTCTTTCCAGTTTTGAACGGAAGATATTTCCTTTTTCACCATAGCCCTCTATGGGCTTCCAAATATCCCTTTGCCAATTCCACAAGAACAGGCTTAGCGAAAGGCTTCCTGAAGGGAAAGATGTAACTCTGTGAGATGAATTAACAGAACACAGAGCAGTTTCTCAGAAAGCTTCTTTCCAGTTTTGAACGGAAGATATTTCCTTTTTCACCATAGCCCTCTATGGGCTTCCAAATATCCCTTTGCCAATTCCACAAGAACAGCCTTAGCGAAAGGCTTCTTGAAGGTAAAGATGTAACTCTTTGAGATGAATTAACACAACACAGAGCAGTTTCTCAGAAAGCTTCTTTCCGGTTTAGAACGGAAGATATTTCCTTTTTCACCATAGCCCTCTATGGGCTTCCAAATATCCCTTTGCCAATTCCACAAGAACAGCCTTAGCGAAAGGCTTCTTGAAGGGAAAGATGTAACTCTGTGAGATGAATTAACAGAACACAGAGCAGTTTCTCAGAAAGCTTCTTTCCAGTTTTGAACGGAAGATATGTCCTTTTTCACCACAGCCTTCTATGGGCTTCCAAATATCCCTTTGCCAATTCCACAAGAACAGCCTTAGCGAAACGCTTCTTGAAGGGAAAGATGTAACTCTGTGAGATGAATTAACAGAACACAGAGCAGTTTCTCAGAAAGCTCCTTTCCAGTTTTGAACGGAAGATTTTTCCTGTTTCACCATAGCCCTCTATGGGCTTCCAAATATCCCTTTGCCAATTCCACAAGAACAGCCTTAGCGAAAGGCTTCTTGAAGGGAAAGATGTAACTCTGTGAGATGAATTAACAGAACACAGAGCAGTTTCTCAGGAAGCTTCTTTCCGGTTTTGAACGGAAGATATTTCCTTTTTCACCATAGCCCTCTATGGGCTTCCAAATATCCCTTTGCCAATTCCACAAGAACAGCCTTAGCGAAACGCTTCTTTGAAGGGAAAGATGTAACTCTGTGAGATGAATTAACAGAACACAGAGCAGTTTCTCAGAAAGCTTCTTTCCAGTTTTGAACGGAAGATATTTCCTTTTTCACCATAGCCCTCTATGGGATTCCAAATATCCCTTTGCCAATTCCACAAGAACAGCCTTAGCGAAAGGCTTCTTGAAGGGAAAGCTGTAACTCTGTGAGATGAATTAACAGAACACAGAGCAGTTTCTCAGAAAGCTTCTTTCCAGTTTTGAACGGAAGATATTTCCTTTTTCACCATAGCCCTCTATGGGCTTCCAAATATCCCTTTGCCAATTCCACAAGAACAGCCTTAGCGAAAGGCTTCTTGAAGAGAAAGATGTAACTCTGTGAGATGAATTAACAGAACACAGAGCAGTTTCTCAGAAAGCTTCTTTCCAGTTTTGAACGGAAGATATTTCCTTTTTCACCATAGCCCTCTGTGGGCTTTCAAATATCCCTTTGCCAATTCCACAAGAACAGCCTTAGCGAAAGGCTTCTTGAAGGGAAAGATGTAACTCTGTGAGATGAATTAACAGAACACAGAGCAGTTTCTCAGAAAGCTTCTTTCCAGTTTTGAACGGAAGATATTTCCTTTTTCACCATAGCCCTCTATGGGCTTCCAAATATCCCTTTGCCAATTCCACAAGAACAGCCTTTGCGAAAGGCTTCTTGAAGGGAAAGATGTAACTCTGTGAGATGAATTAACAGAACACAGAGCAGTTTCTCAGAAAGCTTCTTTCCAGTTTTGAACGGAAGATATTTCCTTTTTCACCATAGCCCTCTATGGGCTTCCAAATATCCCTTTGCCAATTCCACAAGAACAGCCTTAGCGAAAGTCTTCTTGAAAGGTAAGATGTAACTCCATGAGATGAATTAACAGAACACAGAGCAGTTTCTCAGAAAGGTTCTTTCCAGTTTTGAACGGAAGATATTTCCTTTTTCACCATAGCCCTCTATGGGCTTCCAAATATCCCTTTGCCAATTCCACAAGAACAGGCTTAGCGAAAGGCTTCCTGAAGGGAAAGATGTAACTCTGTGAGATGAATTAACAGAACACAGAGCAGTTTCTCAGAAAGCTTCTTTCCAGTTTTGAACGGAAGATATTTCCTTTTTCACCATAGCCCTCTATGGGCTTCCAAATATCCCTTTGCCAATTCCACAAGAACAGCCTTAGCGAAAGCTTTCTTGAAGGGAAAGATGTAACTCTGTGAGATGAATTAACACAACACAGAGCAGTTTCTCAGAAAGCTTCTTTCCGGTTTAGAACGGAAGATATTTCCTTTTTCACCATAGCCCTCTATGGGCTTCCAAATATCCCTTTGCCAATTCCACAAGAACAGCCTTAGCGAAAGGCTTCTTGAAGGGAAAGATGTAACTCTGTGAGATGAATTAACAGAACACAGAGCAGTTTCTCAGAAAGCTTCTTTCCAGTTTTGAACGGAAGATATGTCCTTTTTCACCACAGCCTTCTATGGGCTTCCAAATATCCCTTTGCCAATTCCACAAGAACAGCCTTAGCGAAACGCTTCTTGAAGGGAAAGATGTAACTCTGTGAGATGAATTAACAGAACACAGAGCAGTTTCTCAGAAAGCTTCTTTCCAGTTTTGAACGGAAGATATTTCCCTTTTCACCATAGCCCTCTATGGGCTTCCAAATATCCCTTTGCCAATTCCACAAGAACAGCCTTAGCGAAAGGCTTCTTGAAGGGAAAGATGTAACTCTATGAGATGAATTAACAGAACACAGAGCAGTTTCTCAGAAAGCTTCTTTCCGGTTTTGAACGGAAGATATTTCCTTTTTCACCATAGCCCTCTATGGGCTTCCAAATATCCCTTTGCCAATTCCACAAGAACAGCCTTAGCGAAAGGCTTCCTGAAGAGAAAGATGTAACTCTGTGAGATGAATTAACAGAACACAGAGCAGTTTCTCAGAAAGCTTCTTTCCAGTTTTGAACGGAAGATATTTCCTTTTTCACCATATCCCTCTATGGGCTTCCAAATATCCCTTTGCCAATTCCACAAGAACAGCGTTAGCGAAAGGATTCTTGAAAGGAAAGATATAACTCTTTGAGATGAATTAACAGAACACAGAGCAGTTTCTCAGAAAGCTTCTTTCCAGTTTTGAACGGAAGATATTTCCTTTTTCACCATAGCCCTCTATGGGCTTCCAAATATCCCTTTGCCAATTCCACAAGAACAGCCTTAGCGAAAGGCTTCTTGAAGGGAAAGATGTAACTCTGTGAGATGAATTAACAGAACACCGAGCAGTTTCTCAGAAAGCTTCTTTCCAGTTTTGAACGGAAGATATTTCCTTTTTCACCATAGCCCTCTATGGGCTTCCAAATATCCCTTTGCCAATTCCACAAGAACAGCTTTAGCGAAAGGCTTCTTGAAGGGAAACATGTAACTCGGTGAGATGAATTAACAGAACAAAGAGCAGTTTCTCAGAAAGCTTCTTTCCAGTTTTGAACGGAAGATATTTCTTTTTTCACCATAGCCCTCTATGAGCTTCCAAATATCCCTTTGCCAATTCCAAAAGAACAGCCTTAGCGAAAGGGTTCTGGAAGAGAAAGATGTAACTCCGTGAGATGAATTAACAGAACACAGAGCAGTTTCTCAGAATGCTTCTTTCCAGTTTTGAACGGAAGATATTTCCTTTTTCACCATAGCCCTCTATGGGCTTCCAAATATCTCTTTGCCAATTCCACAAGAACAGCCTTAGCAAAAGGCTTCCTGAAGGGAAAGATGTAACTCTGTGAAATGAATTAACAGAACACAGAGCAGTTTCTCAGAAAGCTTCTTTCCAGTTTTGAACGGAAGATATTTCCTTTTTCACCATAGCCCTCTATAGGCTTCCAAATATCCCTTTGCCAATTCCACAAGAACAGCCTTAGCGAAAGACTTCCTGAAGGGAAAGATGTAATTCTGTGAGATGAATTAGCAGAACACAGAGCAGTTTCTCAGAAAGCTTCTTTCCAGTTTTGAAAGGAAGATATTTCCTTTTTCACCATAGCCCTCTATGGGCTTTCAAATATCCCTTTGCCAATTCCACAAGAACAGCCTTAGCGAAAGGCTTCTTGAAGGGAAAGATGTAACTCTGTGAGATGAATTAACAGAACACAGAGCAGTTTCTCAGGAAGCTTCTTTCCGGTTTTGAACGGAAGATATTTCCTTTTTCACCATAGCCCTCTATGGGCTTCCAAATATCCCTTTGCCAATTCCACAAGAACAGCCTTAGCGAAACGCTTCTTTGAAGGGAAAGATGTAACTCTGTGAGATGAATTAACAGAACACAGAGCAGTTTCTCAGAAAGCTTCTTTCCAGTTTTGAACGGAAGATATTTCCTTTTTCACCATAGCCCTCTATGGGATTCCAAATATCCCTTTGCCAATTCCACAAGAACAGCCTTAGCGAAAGGCTTCTTGAAGGGAAAGCTGTAACTCTGTGAGATGAATTAACAGAACACAGAGCAGTTTCTCAGAAAGCTTCTTTCCAGTTTTGAACGGAAGATATTTCCTTTTTCACCATAGCCCTCTATGGGCTTCCAAATATCCCTTTGCCAATTCCACAAGAACAGCCTTAGCGAAAGGCTTCTTGAAGAGAAAGATGTAACTCTGTGAGATGAATTAACAGAACACAGAGCAGTTTCTCAGAAAGCTTCTTTCCAGTTTTGAACGGAAGATATTTCCTTTTTCACCATAGCCCTCTGTGGGCTTTCAAATATCCCTTTGCCAATTCCACAAGAACAGCCTTAGCGAAAGGCTTCTTGAAGGGAAAGATGTAACTCTGTGAGATGAATTAACAGAACACAGAGCAGTTTCTCAGAAAGCTTCTTTCCAGTTTTGAACGGAAGATATTTCCTTTTTCACCATAGCCCTCTATGGGCTTCCAAATATCCCTTTGCCAATTCCACAAGAACAGCCTTTGCGAAAGGCTTCTTGAAGGGAAAGATGTAACTCTGTGAGATGAATTAACAGAACACAGAGCAGTTTCTCAGAAAGCTTCTTTCCAGTTTTGAACGGAAGATATTTCCTTTTTCACCATAGCCCTCTATGGGCTTCCAAATATCCCTTTGCCAATTCCACAAGAACAGCCTTAGCGAAAGTCTTCTTGAAAGGTAAGATGTAACTCCATGAGATGAATTAACAGAACACAGAGCAGTTTCTCAGAAAGCTTCTTTCCAGTTTTGAACGGAAGATATTTCCTTTTTCACCATAGCCCTCTATGGGCTTCCAAATATCCCTTTGCCAATTCCACAAGAACAGGCTTAGCGAAAGGCTTCCTGAAGGGAAAGATGTAACTCTGTGAGATGAATTAACAGAACACAGAGCAGTTTCTCAGAAAGCTTCTTTCCAGTTTTGAACGGAAGATATTTCCTTTTTCACCATAGCCCTCTATGGGCTTCCAAATATCCCTTTGCCAATTCCACAAGAACAGCCTTAGCGAAAGGCTTCTTGAAGGGAAAGATGTAACTCTGTGAGATGAATTAACACAACACAGAGCAGTTTCTCAGAAAGCTTCTTTCCGGTTTAGAACGGAAGATATTTCCTTTTTCACCATAGCCCTCTATGGGCTTCCAAATATCCCTTTGCCAATTCCACAAGAACAGCCTTAGCGAAAGGCTTCTTGAAGGGAAAGATGTAACTCTGTGAGATGAATTAACAGAACACAGAGCAGTTTCTCAGAAAGCTTCTTTCCAGTTTTGAACGGAAGATATGTCCTTTTTCACCACAGCCTTCTATGGGCTTCCAAATATCCCTTTGCCAATTCCACAAGAACAGCCTTAGCGAAACGCTTCTTGAAGGGAAAGATGTAACTCTGTGAGATGAATTAACAGAACACAGAGCAGTTTCTCAGAAAGCTTCTTTCCAGTTTTGAACGGAAGATATTTCCCTTTTCACCATAGCCCTCTATGGGCTTCCAAATATCCCTTTGCCAATTCCACAAGAACAGCCTTAGCGAAAGGCTTCTTGAAGGGAAAGATGTAACTCTATGAGATGAATTAACAGAACACAGAGCAGTTTCTCAGAAAGCTTCTTTCCGGTTTTGAACGGAAGATATTTCCTTTTTCACCATAGCCCTCTATGGGCTTCCAAATATCCCTTTGCCAATTCCACAAGAACAGCCTTAGCGAAAGGCTTCCTGAAGAGAAAGATGTAACTCTGTGAGATGAATTAACAGAACACAGAGCAGTTTCTCAGAAAGCTTCTTTCCAGTTTTGAACGGAAGATATTTCCTTTTTCACCTCAGCCCTCTATGGGCTTCCAAATATCCCTTTGCCAATTCCACAAGAACAGCGTTAGCGAAAGGATTCTTGAAAGGAAAGATATAACTCTTTGAGATGAATTAACAGAACACAGAGCAGTTTCTCAGAAAGCTTCTTTCCAGTTTTGAACGGAAGATATTTCCTTTTTCACCATAGCCCTCTATGGGCTTCCAAATATCCCTTTGCCAATTCCACAAGAACAGCCTTAGCGAAAGGCTTCTTGAAGGGAAAGATGTAACTCTGTGAGATGAATTAACAGAACACCGAGCAGTTTCTCAGAAAGCTTCTTTCCAGTTTTGAACGGAAGATATTTCCTTTTTCACCATAGCCCTCTATGGGCTTCCAAATATCCCTTTGCCAATTCCACAAGAACAGCTTTAGCGAAAGGCTTCTTGAAGGGAAACATGTAACTCGGTGAGATGAATTAACAGAACAAAGAGCAGTTTCTCAGAAAGCTTCTTTCCAGTTTTGAACGGAAGATATTTCTTTTTTCACCATAGCCCTCTATGAGCTTCCAAATATCCCTTTGCCAATTCCAAAAGAACAGCCTTAGCGAAAGGGTTCTGGAAGGGAAAGATGTAACTCCGTGAGATGAATTAACAGAACACAGAGCAGTTTCTCAGAATGCTTCTTTCCAGTTTTGAACGGAAGATATTTCCTTTTTCACCATAGCCCTCTATGGGCTTCCAAATATCTCTTTGCCAATTCCACAAGAACAGCCTTAGCAAAAGGCTTCCTGAAGGGAAAGATGTAACTCTGTGAAATGAATTAACAGAACACAGAGCAGTTTCTCAGAAAGCTTCTTTCCAGTTTTGAACGGAAGATATTTCCTTTTTCACCATAGCCCTCTATAGGCTTCCAAATATCCCTTTGCCAATTCCACAAGAACAGCCTTAGCGAAAGACTTCCTGAAGGGAAAGATGTAATTCTGTGAGATGAATTAGCAGAACACAGAGCAGTTTCTCAGAAAGCTTCTTTCCAGTTTTGAAAGGAAGATATTTCCTTTTTCACCATAGCCCTCTATGGGCTTTCAAATATCCCTTTGCCAATTCCACAAGAACAGCCTTAGCGAAAGGCTTCTTGAAGGGAAAGATGTAACTCTGTGAGATGAATTAACAGAACACAGAGCAGTTTCTCAGGAAGCTTCTTTCCGGTTTTGAACGGAAGATATTTCCTTTTTCACCATAGCCCTCTATGGGCTTCCAAATATCCCTTTGCCAATTCCACAAGAACAGCCTTAGCGAAACGCTTCTTTGAAGGGAAAGATGTAACTCTGTGAGATGAATTAACAGAACACAGAGCAGTTTCTCAGAAAGCTTCTTTCCAGTTTTGAACGGAAGATATTTCCTTTTTCACCATAGCCCTCTATGGGATTCCAAATATCCCTTTGCCAATTCCACAAGAACAGCCTTAGCGAAAGGCTTCTTGAAGGGAAAGCTGTAACTCTGTGAGATGAATTAACAGAACACAGAGCAGTTTCTCAGAAAGCTTCTTTCCAGTTTTGAACGGAAGATATTTCCTTTTTCACCATAGCCCTCTATGGGCTTCCAAATATCCCTTTGCCAATTCCACAAGAACAGCCTTAGCGAAAGGCTTCTTGAAGAGAAAGATGTAACTCTGTGAGATGAATTAACAGAACACAGAGCAGTTTCTCAGAAAGCTTCTTTCCAGTTTTGAACGGAAGATATTTCCTTTTTCACCATAGCCCTCTGTGGGCTTTCAAATATCCCTTTGCCAATTCCACAAGAACAGCCTTAGCGAAAGGCTTCTTGAAGGGAAAGATGTAACTCTGTGAGATGAATTAACAGAACACAGAGCAGTTTCTCAGAAAGCTTCTTTCCAGTTTTGAACGGAAGATATTTCCTTTTTCACCATAGCCCTCTATGGGCTTCCAAATATCCCTTTGCCAATTCCACAAGAACAGCCTTTGAGAAAGGCTTCTTGAAGGGAAAGATGTAACTCTGTGAGATGAATTAACAGAACACAGAGCAGTTTCTCAGAAAGCTTCTTTCCAGTTTTGAACGGAAGATATTTCCTTTTTTCACCATAGCCCTCTATGGGCTTCCAAATATCCCTTTGCCAATTCCACAAGAACAGTCTTAGCGAAAGTCTTCTTGAAAGGTAAGATGTAACTCCATGAGATGAATTAACAGAACACAGAGCAGTTTCTCAGAAAGCTTCTTTCCAGTTTTGAACGGAAGATATTTCCTTTTTCACCATAGCCCTCTATGGGCTTCCAAATATCCCTTTGCCAATTCCACAAGAACAGGCTTAGCGAAAGGCTTCCTGAAGGGAAAGATGTAACTCTGTGAGATGAATTAACAGAACACAGAGCAGTTTCTCAGAAAGCTTCTTTCCAGTTTTGAACGGAAGATATTTCCTTTTTCACCATAGCCCTCTATGGGCTTCCAAATATCCCTTTGCCAATTCCACAAGAACAGCCTTAGCGAAAGGCTTCTTGAAGGGAAAGATGTAACTCTGTGAGATGAATTAACACAACACAGAGCAGTTTCTCAGAAAGCTTCTTTCCAGTTTTGAACGGAAGATATTTCCTTTTTCACCATAGCCCTCTATGGGCTTCCAAATATCCCTTTGCCAATTCCACAAGAACAGCCTTAGCGAAAGGCTTCTTGAAGGGAAAGATGTAACTCTGTGAGATGAATTAACAGAACACAGAGCAGTTTCTCAGAAAGCTTCTTTCCAGTTTTGAACGGAAGATATGTCCTTTTTCACCACAGCCTTCTATGGGCTTCCAAATATCCCTTTGCCAATTCCACAAGAACAGCCTTAGCGAAACGCTTCTTGAAGGGAAAGATGTAACTCTGTGAGATGAATTAACAGAACACAGAGCAGTTTCTCAGAAAGCTTCTTTCCAGTTTTGAACGGAAGATATTTCCCTTTTCACCATAGCCCTCTATGGGCTTCCAAATATCCCTTTGCCAATTCCACAAGAACAGCCTTAGCGAAAGGCTTCTTGAAGGGAAAGATGTAACTCTATGAGATGAATTAACAGAACACAGAGCAGTTTCTCAGAAAGCTTCTTTCCGGTTTTGAACGGAAGATATTTCCTTTTTCACCATAGCCCTCTATGGGCTTCCAAATATCCCTTTGCCAATTCCACAAGAACAGCCTTAGCGAAAGGCTTCCTGAAGAGAAAGATGTAACTCTGTGAGATGAATTAACAGAACACAGAGCAGTTTCTCAGAAAGCTTCTTTCCAGTTTTGAACGGAAGATATTTCCTTTTTCACCTCAGCCCTCTATGGGCTTCCATATATCCCTTTGCCAATTCCACAAGAACAGCGTTAGCGAAAGGATTCTTGAAAGGAAAGATATAACTCTTTGAGATGAATTAACAGAACACAGAGCAGTTTCTCAGAAAGCTTCTTTCCAGTTTTGAACGGAAGATATTTCCTTTTTCACCATAGCCCTCTATGGGCTTCCAAATATCCCTTTGCCAATTCCACAAGAACAGCCTTAGCGAAAGGCTTCTTGAAGGGAAAGATGTAACTCTGTGAGATGAATTAACAGAACACCGAGCAGTTTCTCAGAAAGCTTCTTTCCAGTTTTGAACGGAAGATATTTCCTTTTTCACCATAGCCCTCTATGGGCTTCCAAATATCCCTTTGCCAATTCCACAAGAACAGCTTTAGCGAAAGGCTTCTTGAAGGGAAACATGTAACTCGGTGAGATGAATTAACAGAACAAAGAGCAGTTTCTCAGAAAGCTTCTTTCCAGTTTTGAACGGAAGATATTTCTTTTTTCACCATAGCCCTCTATGAGCTTCCAAATATCCCTTTGCCAATTCCAAAAGAACAGCCTTAGCGAAAGGGTTCTGGAAGGGAAAGATGTAACTCCGTGAGATGAATTAACAGAACACAGAGCAGTTTCTCAGAATGCTTCTTTCCAGTTTTGAACGGAAGATATTTCCTTTTTCACCATAGCCCTCTATGGGCTTCCAAATATCTCTTTGCCAATTCCACAAGAACAGCCTTAGCAAAAGGCTTCCTGAAGGGAAAGATGTAATTCTGTGAGATGAATTAGCAGAACACAGAGCAGTTTCTCAGAAAGCTTCTTTCCAGTTTTGAACGGAAGATATTTCCTTTTTCACCATAGCCCTCTATGGGCTTTCAAATATCCCTTTGCCAATTCCACAAGAACAGCCTTAGCGAAAGGCTTCTTGAAGGGAAAGATGTAACTCTGTGAGATGAATTAACAGAACACAGAGCAGTTTCTCAGAAAGCTTCTTTCCAGTTTTGAACGGAAGATATTTCCTTTTTCACCATAGCCCTCTATGGGCTTCCAAATATCCCTTTGCCAATTCCACAAGAACAGCCTTTGCGAAAGGCTTCTTGAAGGGAAAGATGTAACTCTGTGAGATGAATTAACAGAACACAGAGCAGTTTCTCAGAAAGCTTCTTTCCAGTTTTGAACGGAAGATATTTCCTTTTTCACCATAGCCCTCTATGGGCTTCCAAATATCCCTTTGCCAATTCCACAAGAACAGCCTTAGCGAAAGTCTTCTTGAAAGGTAAGATGTAACTCCATGAGATGAATTAACAGAACACAGAGCAGTTTCTCAGAAAGTTTCTTTCCAGTTTTGAACGGAAGATATTTCCTTTTTCACCATAGCCCTCTATGGGCTTCCAAATATCCCTTTGCCAATTCCACAAGAACAGGCTTAGCGAAAGGCTTCCTGAAGGGAAAGATGTAACTCTGTGAGATGAATTAACAGAACACAGAGCAGTTTCTCAGAAAGCTTCTTTCCAGTTTTGAACGGAAGATATTTCCTTTTTCACCATAGCCCTCTATGGGCTTCCAAATATCCCTTTGCCAATTCCACAAGAACAGCCTTAGCGAAAGGCTTCTTGAAGGTAAAGATGTAACTCTGTGAGATGAATTAACACAACACAGAGCAGTTTCTCAGAAAGCTTCTTTCCGGTTTAGAACGGAAGATATTTCCTTTTTCACCATAGCCCTCTATGGGCTTCCAAATATCCCTTTGCCAATTCCACAAGAACAGCCTTAGCGAAAGGCTTCTTGAAGGGAAAGATGTAACTCTGTGAGATGAATTAACAGAACACAGAGCAGTTTCTCAGAAAGCTTCTTTCCAGTTTTGAACGGAAAATATGTCCTTTTTCACCACAGCCTTCTATGGGCTTCCAAATATCCCTTTGCCAATTCCACAAGACCAGCCTTAGCGAAACGCTTCTTGAAGGGAAAGATGTAACTCTGTGAGATGAATTAACAGAACACAGAGCAGTTTCTCAGAAAGCTTCTTTCCAGTTTTGAACGGAAGATTTTTCCTGTTTCACCATAGCCCTCTATGGGCTTCCAAATATCCCTTTGCCAATTCCACAAGAACAGCCTTAGCGAAAGGCTTCTTGAAGGGAAAGATGTAACTCTGTGAGATGAATTAACAGAACACAGAGCAGTTTCTCAGGAAGCTTCTTTCCGGTTTTGAACCGAAGATATTTCCTTTTTCACCATAGCCCTCTATGGGCTTCCAAATAACCCTTTGCCAATTCCACAAGAACAGCCTTAGCGAAACGCTTCTTTGAAGGGAAAGATGTAACTCTGTGAGATGAATTAACAGAACACAGAGCAGTTTCTCAGAAAGCTTCTTTCCAGTTTTGAACGGAAGATATTTCCTTTTTCACCATAGCCCTCTATGGGATTCCAAATATCCCTTTGCCAATTCCACAAGAACAGCCTTAGCGAAAGGCTTCTTGAAGGGAAAGCTGTAACTCTGTGAGATGAATTAACAGAACACAGAGCAGTTTCTCAGAAAGCTTCTTTCCAGTTTTGAACGGAAGATATTTCCTTTTTCACCATAGCCCTCTATGGGCTTCCAAATATCCCTTTGCCAATTCCACAAGAACAGCCTTAGCGAAAGGCTTCTTGAAGAGAAAGATGTAACTCTGTGAGATGAATTAACAGAACACAGAGCAGTTTCTCAGAAAGCTTCTTTCCAGTTTTGAACGGAAGATATTACCTTTTTCACCATAGCCCTCTATGGGCTTCCAAATATCCCTTTGCCAATTCCACAAGAACAGCCTTAGCGAAAGTCTTCTTGAAAGGTAAGATGTAACTCCATGAGATGAATTAACAGAATACAGAGCAGTTTCTCAGAAAGCTTCTTTCCAGTTTTGAACGGAAGATATTTCCTTTTTCACCATAGCCCTCTATGGGCTTCCAAATATCCCTTTGCCAATTCCACAAGAACAGGCTTAGCGAAAGGCTTCCTGAAGGGAAAGATGTAACTCTGTGAGATGAATTAACAGAACACAGAGCAGTTTCTCAGAAAGCTTCTTTCCAGTTTTGAACGGAAGATATTTCCTTTTTCACCATAGCCCTCTATGGGCTTCCAAATATCCCTTTGCCAATTCCACAAGAACAGCCTTAGCGAAAGGCTTCTTGAAAGGAAAGATGTAACTCTGTGAGATGAATTACCAGAACACAGAGCAGTTTCTCAGAAAGCTTCTTTCCAGTTTTGAACGGAAGATATTTCCTTTTTCACCATAGCCCTCTATGGGCTTCCAAATATCCCTTTGCCAATTCCACAAGAACAGCCTTAGCGAAAGTCTTCTTGAAAGGTAAGATGTAACTCCATGAGATGAATTAAGAGAACACAGAGCAGTTTCTCAGAAAGCTTCTTTCCAGTTTTGAACGGAAGATATTTCCTTTTTCACCATAGCCCTCTATGGGCTTCCAAATATCCCTTTGCCAATTCCACAAGAACAGGCTTAGCGAAAGGCTTCCTGAAGGGAAAGATGTAACTCTGTGAGATGAATTAACAGAACACAGAGCAGTTTCTCAGAAAGCTTCTTTCCAGTTTTGAACGGAAGATATTTCCTTTTTCACCATAGCCCTCTATGGGCTTCCAAATATCCCTTTGCCAATTCCACAAGAACAGCCTTAGCGAAAGGCTTCTTGAAGGGAAAGATGTAACTCTGTGAGATGAATTAACACAACACAGAGCAGTTTCTCAGAAAGCTTCTTTCCGGTTTAGAACGGAAGATATTTCCTTTTTCACCATAGCCCTCCATGGGCTTCCAAGTATCCCCTTGCCAATTCCACAAGAACAGCTTTAGCGTAAGGTTTCTTGAAAGGGAAGATGTAACACTGTGAGACGAATTAACAGAACACAGAGCAGTTTCTCAGAAAGCTTCTTTCCAGTTTTGAACGGAAGATATTTCTTTTTGCACCTCAGCCCTCTATGGGCTTCCAAATATCCCTTTGCCAATTCCACAAGAACAGCCTTAGCGAAAGGCTTCTTGAAGGGAAAGATGTAACTCTGTGAGATGAATTAACAGAACACATAGCAGTTTCTCAGAAAGCTTCTTTCCAGTTTGGAACGGAAGATATTTCCTTTTTCACCATAGCCCTCTATGGGCTTCCAAATATCCCTTTGCCAATTCCACAAGAACAGCTTTAACGAAAGGCTTCTTGAAGGGAAAGATGTAACTCGGTGAGATGAATTAACAGAACAAAGAGCAGTTTCTCAGAAAGCTTCTTTCCAGTTTTGAACGGAAGATATTTCCTTTTTCACCATAGCCCTCTATGGGCTTCCAAATATCCCTTTGCCAATTCCACAAGAACAGCCTTAGCGAAAGGCTTCTTGAAGGGAAAGATGTAACTCTGTGAGATGAATTAACAGAACACCGAGCAGTTTCTCAGAAAGCTTCTTTCCAGTTTTGAACGGAAGATATTTCCTTTTTCACCATAGCCCTCTATGGGCTTCCAAATAGCCCTTTGCCAATTCCACAAGAACAGCTTTAGCGAAAGGCTTCTTGAAGGGAAACATGTAACTCGGTGAGATGAATTAACAGAACAAAGAGCAGTTTCTCAGAAAGCTTCTTTCCAGTTTTGAACGGAAGATATTTCTTTTTTCACCATAGCCCTCTATGAGCTTCCAAATATCCCTTTGCCAATTCCAAAAGAACAGCCTTAGCGAAAGGGTTCTGGAAGGGAAAGATGTAACTCCGTGAGATGAATTAACAGAACACAGAGCAGTTTCTCAGAAAGCTTCTTTCAAGTTTTGAACGGAAGATATTTCCTTTTTCACCATAGCCCTCTATGGGCTTCCAAATATCCCTTTGCCAATTCCACAAGAACAGCCTTTGCGAAAGGCTTCTTGAAGGGAAAGATGTAACTCTGTGAGATGAATTAACAGAACACAGAGCAGTTTCTCAGAAAGCTTCTTTCCAGTTTTGAACGGAAGATATTTCCTTTTTCACCATAGCCCTCTATGGGCTTCCAAATATCCCTTTGCCAATTCCACAAGAACAGCCTTAGCGAAAGTCTTCTTGAAAGGTAAGATGTAACTCCATGAGATGAATTAACAGAACACAGAGCAGTTTCTCAGAAAGTTTCTTTCCAGTTTTGAACGGAAGATATTTCCTTTTTCACCATAGCCCTCTATGGGCTTCCAAATATCCCTTTGCCAATTCCACAAGAACAGGCTTAGCGAAAGGCTTCCTGAAGGGAAAGATGTAACTCTGTGAGATGAATTAACAGAACACAGAGCAGTTTCTCAGAAAGCTTCTTTCCAGTTTTGAACGGAAGATATTTCCTTTTTCACCATAGCCCTCTATGGGCTTCCAAATATCCCTTTGCCAATTCCACAAGAACAGCCTTAGCGAAAGGCTTCTTGAAGGTAAAGATGTAACTCTGTGAGATGAATTAACACAACACAGAGCAGTTTCTCAGAAAGCTTCTTTCCGGTTTAGAACGGAAGATATTTCCTTTTTCACCATAGCCCTCTATGGGCTTCCAAATATCCCTTTGCCAATTCCACAAGAACAGCCTTAGCGAAAGGCTTCTTGAAGGGAAAGATGTAACTCTGTGAGATGAATTAACAGAACACAGAGCAGTTTCTCAGAAAGCTTCTTTCCAGTTTTGAACGGAAAATATGTCCTTTTTCACCACAGCCTTCTATGGGCTTCCAAATATCCCTTTGCCAATTCCACAAGACCAGCCTTAGCGAAACGCTTCTTGAAGGGAAAGATGTAACTCTGTGAGATGAATTAACAGAACACAGAGCAGTTTCTCAGAAAGCTTCTTTCCAGTTTTGAACGGAAGATTTTTCCTGTTTCACCATAGCCCTCTATGGGCTTCCAAATATCCCTTTGCCAATTCCACAAGAACAGCCTTAGCGAAAGGCTTCTTGAAGGGAAAGATGTAACTCTGTGAGATGAATTAACAGAACACAGAGCAGTTTCTCAGGAAGCTTCTTTCCGGTTTTGAACGGAAGATATTTCCTTTTTCACCATAGCCCTCTATGGGCTTCCAAATAACCCTTTGCCAATTCCACAAGAACAGCCTTAGCGAAACGCTTCTTTGAAGGGAAAGATGTAACTCTGTGAGATGAATTAACAGAACACAGAGCAGTTTCTCAGAAAGCTTCTTTCCAGTTTTGAACGGAAGATATTTCCTTTTTCACCATAGCCCTCTATGGGATTCCAAATATCCCTTTGCCAATTCCACAAGAACAGCCTTAGCGAAAGGCTTCTTGAAGGGAAAGCTGTAACTCTGTGAGATGAATTAACAGAACACAGAGCAGTTTCTCAGAAAGCTTCTTTCCAGTTTTGAACGGAAGATATTTCCTTTTTCACCATAGCCCTCTATGGGCTTCCAAATATCCCTTTGCCAATTCCACAAGAACAGCCTTAGCGAAAGGCTTCTTGAAGAGAAAGATGTAACTCTGTGAGATGAATTAACAGAACACAGAGCAGTTTCTCAGAAAGCTTCTTTCCAGTTTTGAACGGAAGATATTACCTTTTTCACCATAGCCCTCTATGGGCTTCCAAATATCCCTTTGCCAATTCCACAAGAACAGCCTTAGCGAAAGTCTTCTTGAAAGGTAAGATGTAACTCCATGAGATGAATTAACAGAATACAGAGCAGTTTCTCAGAAAGCTTCTTTCCAGTTTTGAACGGAAGATATTTCCTTTTTCACCATAGCCCTCTATGGGCTTCCAAATATCCCTTTGCCAATTCCACAAGAACAGGCTTAGCGAAAGGCTTCCTGAAGGGAAAGATGTAACTCTGTGAGATGAATTAACAGAACACAGAGCAGTTTCTCAGAAAGCTTCTTTCCAGTTTTGAACGGAAGATATTTCCTTTTTCACCATAGCCCTCTATGGGCTTCCAAATATCCCTTTGCCAATTCCACAAGAACAGCCTTAGCGAAAGGCTTCTTGAAAGGAAAGATGTAACTCTGTGAGATGAATTACCAGAACACAGAGCAGTTTCTCAGAAAGCTTCTTTCCAGTTTTGAACGGAAGATATTTCCTTTTTCACCATAGCCCTCTATGGGCTTCCAAATATCCCTTTGCCAATTCCACAAGAACAGCCTTAGCGAAAGTCTTCTTGAAAGGTAAGATGTAACTCCATGAGATGAATTAAGAGAACACAGAGCAGTTTCTCAGAAAGCTTCTTTCCAGTTTTGAACGGAAGATATTTCCTTTTTCACCATAGCCCTCTATGGGCTTCCAAATATCCCTTTGCCAATTCCACAAGAACAGGCTTAGCGAAAGGCTTCCTGAAGGGAAAGATGTAACTCTGTGAGATGAATTAACAGAACACAGAGCAGTTTCTCAGAAAGCTTCTTTCCAGTTTTGAACGGAAGATATTTCCTTTTTCACCATAGCCCTCTATGGGCTTCCAAATATCCCTTTGCCAATTCCACAAGAACAGCCTTAGCGAAAGGCTTCTTGAAGGGAAAGATGTAACTCTGTGAGATGAATTAACACAACACAGAGCAGTTTCTCAGAAAGCTTCTTTCCGGTTTAGAACG
Organism: Chlorocebus sabaeus; assembly: GCF_047675955.1. Lineage (NCBI taxonomy): Eukaryota > Metazoa > Chordata > Mammalia > Primates > Cercopithecidae > Chlorocebus > Chlorocebus sabaeus. Next base: position 59,607 of record NW_027327888.1, on the reverse strand, counting down.
GAAGATATTTCCTTTTTCACCATAGCCCTCCATGGGCTTCCAAGTATCCCCTTGCCAATTCCACAAGAACAGCTTTAGCGTAAGGTTTCTTGAAAGGGAAGATGTAACACTGTGAGACGAATTAACAGAACACAGAGCAGTTTCTCAGAAAGCTTCTTTCCAGTTTTGAACGGAAGATATTTCTTTTTGCACCTCAGCCCTCTATGGGCTTCCAAATATCCCTTTGCCAATTCCACAAGAACAGCCTTAGCGAAAGGCTTCTTGAAGGGAAAGATGTAACTCTGTGAGATGAATTAACAGAACACATAGCAGTTTCTCAGAAAGCTTCTTTCCAGTTTGGAACGGAAGATATTTCCTTTTTCACCATAGCCCTCTATGGGCTTCCAAATATCCCTTTGCCAATTCCACAAGAACAGCTTTAACGAAAGGCTTCTTGAAGGGAAAGATGTAACTCGGTGAGATGAATTAACAGAACAAAGAGCAGTTTCTCAGAAAGCTTCTTTCCAGTTTTGAACGGAAGATATTTCCTTTTTCACCATAGCCCTCTATGGGCTTCCAAATATCCCTTTGCCAATTCCACAAGAACAGCCTTAGCGAAAGGCTTCTGTAAGGGAAAGATGTAACTCCGTGAGATGAATTAACAGAACACAGAGCAGTTTCTCAGAAAGCTTCTTTCCAGTTTTGAACGGAAGATATTTCCTTTTTCACCATAGCCCTCTATGGGCTTCCAAATATCCCTTTGCCAATTCCACAAGAACAGCCTTAGCGAAAGGCTTCTTGAAGAGAAAGATGTAACTCTGTGAGATGAATTAACAGAACACAGAGCAGTTTCTCAGAAAGCTTCTTTCCAGTTTTGAACGGAAGATATTTCCTTTTTCACCATAGCCCTCTGTGGGCTTTCAAATATCCCTTTGCCAATTCCACAAGAACAGCCTTAGCGAAAGGCTTCTTGAAGGGAAAGATGTAACTCTGTGAGATGAATTAACAGAACACAGAGCAGTTTCTCAGAAAGCTTCTTTCCAGTTTTGAACGGAAGATATTTCCTTTTTCACCATAGCCCTCTATGGGCTTCCAAATATCCCTTTGCCAATTCCACAAGAACAGCCTTTGCGAAAGGCTTCTTGAAGGGAAAGATGTAACTCTGTGAGATGAATTAACAGAACACAGAGCAGTTTCTCAGAAAGCTTCTTTCCAGTTTTGAACGGAAGATATTTCCTTTTTCACCATAGCCCTCTATGGGCTTCCAAATATCCCTTTGCCAATTCCACAAGAACAGCCTTAGCGAAAGTCTTCTTGAAAGGTAAGATGTAACTCCATGAGATGAATTAACAGAACACAGAGCAGTTTCTCAGAAAGCTTCTTTCCAGTTTTGAACGGAAGATATTTCCTTTTTCACCATAGCCCTCTATGGGCTTCCAAATATCCCTTTGCCAATTCCACAAGAACAGGCTTAGCGAAAGGCTTCCTGAAGGGAAAGATGTAACTCTGTGAGATGAATTAACAGAACACAGAGCAGTTTCTCAGAAAGCTTCTTTCCAGTTTTGAACGGAAGATATTTCCTTTTTCACCATAGCCCTCTATGGGCTTCCAAATATCCCTTTGCCAATTCCACAAGAACAGCCTTAGCGAAAGGCTTCTTGAAGGGAAAGATGTAACTCTGTGAGATGAATTAACACAACACAGAGCAGTTTCTCAGAAAGCTTCTTTCCGGTTTAGAACGGAAGATATTTCCTTTTTCACCATAGCCCTCTATGGGCTTCCAAATATCCCTTTGCCAATTCCACAAGAACAGCCTTAGCGAAAGGCTTCTTGAAGGGAAAGATGTAACTCTGTGAGATGAATTAACAGAACACAGAGCAGTTTCTCAGAAAGCTTCTTTCCAGTTTTGAACGGAAGATATGTCCTTTTTCACCACAGCCTTCTATGGGCTTCCAAATATCCCTTTGCCAATTCCACAAGAACAGCCTTAGCGAAACGCTTCTTGAAGGGAAAGATGTAACTCTGTGAGATGAATTAACAGAACACAGAGCAGTTTCTCAGAAAGCTCCTTTCCAGTTTTGAACGGAAGATTTTTCCTGTTTCACCATAGCCCTCTATGGGCTTCCAAATATCCCTTTGCCAATTCCACAAGAACAGCCTTAGCGAAAGGCTTCTTGAAGGGAAAGATGTAACTCTGTGAGATGAATTAACAGAACACAGAGCAGTTTCTCAGGAAGCTTCTTTCCGGTTTTGAACGGAAGATATTTCCTTTTTCACCATAGCCCTCTATGGGCTTCCAAATATCCCTTTGCCAATTCCACAAGAACAGCCTTAGCGAAACGCTTCTTTGAAGGGAAAGATGTAACTCTGTGAGATGAATTAACAGAACACAGAGCAGTTTCTCAGAAAGCTTCTTTCCAGTTTTGAACGGAAGATATTTCCTTTTTCACCATAGCCCTCTATGGGATTCCAAATATCCCTTTGCCAATTCCACAAGAACAGCCTTAGCGAAAGGCTTCTTGAAGGGAAAGCTGTAACTCTGTGAGATGAATTAACAGAACACAGAGCAGTTTCTCAGAAAGCTTCTTTCCAGTTTTGAACGGAAGATATTTCCTTTTTCACCATAGCCCTCTATGGGCTTCCAAATATCCCTTTGCCAATTCCACAAGAACAGCCTTAGCGAAAGGCTTCTTGAAGAGAAAGATGTAACTCTGTGAGATGAATTAACAGAACACAGAGCAGTTTCTCAGAAAGCTTCTTTCCAGTTTTGAACGGAAGATATTTCCTTTTTCACCATAGCCCTCTGTGGGCTTTCAAATATCCCTTTGCCAATTCCACAAGAACAGCCTTAGCGAAAGGCTTCTTGAAGGGAAAGATGTAACTCTGTGAGATGAATTAACAGAACACAGAGCAGTTTCTCAGAAAGCTTCTTTCCAGTTTTGAACGGAAGATATTTCCTTTTTCACCATAGCCCTCTATGGGCTTCCAAATATCCCTTTGCCAATTCCACAAGAACAGCCTTTGCGAAAGGCTTCTTGAAGGGAAAGATGTAACTCTGTGAGATGAATTAACAGAACACAGAGCAGTTTCTCAGAAAGCTTCTTTCCAGTTTTGAACGGAAGATATTTCCTTTTTCACCATAGCCCTCTATGGGCTTCCAAATATCCCTTTGCCAATTCCACAAGAACAGCCTTAGCGAAAGTCTTCTTGAAAGGTAAGATGTAACTCCATGAGATGAATTAACAGAACACAGAGCAGTTTCTCAGAAAGCTTCTTTCCAGTTTTGAACGGAAGATATTTCCTTTTTCACCATAGCCCTCTATGGGCTTCCAAATATCCCTTTGCCAATTCCACAAGAACAGGCTTAGCGAAAGGCTTCCTGAAGGGAAAGATGTAACTCTGTGAGATGAATTAACAGAACACAGAGCAGTTTCTCAGAAAGCTTCTTTCCAGTTTTGAACGGAAGATATTTCCTTTTTCACCATAGCCCTCTATGGGCTTCCAAATATCCCTTTGCCAATTCCACAAGAACAGCCTTAGCGAAAGCTTTCTTGAAGGGAAAGATGTAACTCTGTGGGATGAATTAACACAACACAGAGCAGTTTCTCAGAAAGCTTCTTTCCGGTTTAGAACGGAAGATATTTCCTTTTTCACCATAGCCCTCTATGGGCTTCCAAATATCCCTTTGCCAATTCCACAAGAACAGCCTTAGCGAAAGGCTTCTTGAAGGGAAAGATGTAACTCTGTGAGATGAATTAACAGAACACAGAGCAGTTTCTCAGAAAGCTTCTTTCCAGTTTTGAACGGAAGATATGTCCTTTTTCACCACAGCCTTCTATGGGCTTCCAAATATCCCTTTGCCAATTCCACAAGAACAGCCTTAGCGAAACGCTTCTTGAAGGGAAAGATGTAACTCTGTGAGATGAATTAACAGAACACAGAGCAGTTTCTCAGAAAGCTTCTTTCCAGTTTTGAACGGAAGATATTTCCCTTTTCACCATAGCCCTCTATGGGCTTCCAAATATCCCTTTGCCAATTCCACAAGAACAGCCTTAGCGAAAGGCTTCTTGAAGGGAAAGATGTAACTCTATGAGATGAATTAACAGAACACAGAGCAGTTTCTCAGAAAGCTTCTTTCCGGTTTTGAACGGAAGATATTTCCTTTTTCACCATAGCCCTCTATGGGCTTCCAAATATCCCTTTGCCAATTCCACAAGAACAGCCTTAGCGAAAGGCTTCCTGAAGAGAAAGATGTAACTCTGTGAGATGAATTAACAGAACACAGAGCAGTTTCTCAGAAAGCTTCTTTCCAGTTTTGAACGGAAGATATTTCCTTTTTCACCTCAGCCCTCTATGGGCTTCCAAATATCCCTTTGCCAATTCCACAAGAACAGCGTTAGCGAAAGGATTCTTGAAAGGAAAGATATAACTCTTTGAGATGAATTAACAGAACACAGAGCAGTTTCTCAGAAAGCTTCTTTCCAGTTTTGAACGGAAGATATTTCCTTTTTCACCATAGCCCTCTATGGGCTTCCAAATATCCCTTTGCCAATTCCACAAGAACAGCCTTAGCGAAAGGCTTCTTGAAGGGAAAGATGTAACTCTGTGAGATGAATTAACAGAACACCGAGCAGTTTCTCAGAAAGCTTCTTTCCAGTTTTGAACGGAAGATATTTCCTTTTTCACCATAGCCCTCTATGGGCTTCCAAATATCCCTTTGCCAATTCCACAAGAACAGCTTTAGCGAAAGGCTTCTTGAAGGGAAACATGTAACTCGGTGAGATGAATTAACAGAACAAAGAGCAGTTTCTCAGAAAGCTTCTTTCCAGTTTTGAACGGAAGATATTTCTTTTTTCACCATAGCCCTCTATGAGCTTCCAAATATCCCTTTGCCAATTCCAAAAGAACAGCCTTAGCGAAAGGGTTCTGGAAGGGAAAGATGTAACTCCGTGAGATGAATTAACAGAACACAGAGCAGTTTCTCAGAATGCTTCTTTCCAGTTTTGAACGGAAGATATTTCCTTTTTCACCATAGCCCTCTATGGGCTTCCAAATATCTCTTTGCCAATTCCACAAGAACAGCCTTAGCAAAAGGCTTCCTGAAGGGAAAGATGTAACTCTGTGAAATGAATTAACAGAACACAGAGCAGTTTCTCAGAAAGCTTCTTTCCAGTTTTGAACGGAAGATATTTCCTTTTTCACCATAGCCCTCTATGGGCTTCCAAATATCCCTTTGCCAATTCCACAAGAACAGCCTTAGCGAAAGACTTCCTGAAGGGAAAGATGTAATTCTGTGAGATGAATTAGCAGAACACAGAGCAGTTTCTCAGAAAGCTTCTTTCCAGTTTTGAACGGAAGATATTTCCTTTTTCACCATAGCCCTCTATGGGCTTTCAAATATCCCTTTGCCAATTCCACAAGAACAGCCTTAGCGAAAGGCTTCTTGAAGGGAAAGATGTAACTCTGTGAGATGAATTAACAGAACACAGAGCAGTTTCTCAGAAAGCTTCTTTCCAGTTTTGAACGGAAGATATTTCCTTTTTCACCATAGCCCTCTATGGGCTTCCAAATATCCCTTTGCCAATTCCACAAGAACAGCCTTTGCGAAAGGCTTCTTGAAGGGAAAGATGTAACTCTGTGAGATGAATTAACAGAACACAGAGCAGTTTCTCAGAAAGCTTCTTTCCAGTTTTGAACGGAAGATATTTCCTTTTTCACCATAGCCCTCTATGGGCTTCCAAATATCCCTTTGCCAATTCCACAAGAACAGCCTTAGCGAAAGTCTTCTTGAAAGGTAAGATGTAACTCCATGAGATGAATTAACAGAACACAGAGCAGTTTCTCAGAAAGTTTCTTTCCAGTTTTGAACGGAAGATATTTCCTTTTTCACCATAGCCCTCTATGGGCTTCCAAATATCCCTTTGCCAATTCCACAAGAACAGGCTTAGCGAAAGGCTTCCTGAAGGGAAAGATGTAACTCTGTGAGATGAATTAACAGAACACAGAGCAGTTTCTCAGAAAGCTTCTTTCCAGTTTTGAACGGAAGATATTTCCTTTTTCACCATAGCCCTCTATGGGCTTCCAAATATCCCTTTGCCAATTCCACAAGAACAGCCTTAGCGAAAGGCTTCTTGAAGGTAAAGATGTAACTCTGTGAGATGAATTAACACAACACAGAGCAGTTTCTCAGAAAGCTTCTTTCCGGGTTAGAACGGAAGATATTTCCTTTTTCACCATAGCCCTCTATGGGCTTCCAAATATCCCTTTGCCAATTCCACAAGAACAGCCTTAGCGAAAGGCTTCTTGAAGGGAAAGATGTAACTCTGTGAGATGAATTAACAGAACACAGAGCAGTTTCTCAGAAAGCTTCTTTCCAGTTTTGAACGGAAAATATGTCCTTTTTCACCACAGCCTTCTATGGGCTTCCAAATATCCCTTTGCCAATTCCACAAGAACAGCCTTAGCGAAAGGCTTCTTGAAGGGAAAGATGTAACTCTGTGAGATGAATTAACAGAACACAGAGCAGTTTCTCAGAAAGCTTCTTTCCAGTTTTGAACGGAAGATATTTCCTTTTTCACCATAGCCCTCTATGGGCTTCCAAATATCCCTTTGCCAATTCCACAAGAACAGCCTTTGCGAAAGGCTTCTTGAAGGGAAAGATGTAACTCTGTGAGATGAATTAACAGAACACAGAGCAGTTTCTCAGAAAGCTTCTTTCCAGTTTTGAACGGAAGATATTTCCTTTTTCACCATAGCCCTCTATGGGCTTCCAAATATCCCTTTGCCAATTCCACAAGAACAGCCTTAGCGAAAGTCTTCTTGAAAGGTAAGATGTAACTCCATGAGATGAATTAACAGAACACAGAGCAGTTTCTCAGAAAGCTTCTTTCCAGTTTTGAACGGAAGATATTTCCTTTTTCACCATAGCCCTCTATGGGCTTCCAAATATCCCTTTGCCAATTCCACAAGAACAGGCTTAGCGAAAGGCTTCCTGAAGGGAAAGATGTAACTCTGTGAGATGAATTAACAGAACACAGAGCAGTTTCTCAGAAAGCTTCTTTCCAGTTTTGAACGGAAGATATTTCCTTTTTCACCATAGCCCTCTATGGGCTTCCAAATATCCCTTTGCCAATTCCACAAGAACAGCCTTAGCGAAAGGCTTCTTGAAGGGAAAGATGTAACTCTGTGAGATGAATTAACACAACACAGAGCAGTTTCTCAGAAAGCTTCTTTCCGGTTTAGAACGGAAGATATTTCCTTTTTCACCATAGCCCTCTATGGGCTTCCAAATATCCCTTTGCCAATTCCACAAGAACAGCCTTAGCGAAAGGCTTCTTGAAGGGAAAGATGTAACTCTGTGAGATGAATTAACAGAACACAGAGCAGTTTCTCAGAAAGCTTCTTTCCAGTTTTGAACGGAAGATATGTCCTTTTTCACCACAGCCTTCTATGGGCTTCCAAATATCCCTTTGCCAATTCCACAAGAACAGCCTTAGCGAAACGCTTCTTGAAGGGAAAGATGTAACTCTGTGAGATGAATTAACAGAACACAGAGCAGTTTCTCAGAAAGCTCCTTTCCAGTTTTGAACGGAAGATTTTTCCTGTTTCACCATAGCCCTCTATGGGCTTCCAAATATCCCTTTGCCAATTCCACAAGAACAGCCTTAGCGAAAGGCTTCTTGAAGGGAAAGATGTAACTCTGTGAGATGAATTAACAGAACACAGAGCAGTTTCTCAGGAAGCTTCTTTCCGGTTTTGAACGGAAGATATTTCCTTTTTCACCATAGCCCTCTATGGGCTTCCAAATATCCCTTTGCCAATTCCACAAGAACAGCCTTAGCGAAACGCTTCTTTGAAGGGAAAGATGTAACTCTGTGAGATGAATTAACAGAACACAGAGCAGTTTCTCAGAAAGCTTCTTTCCAGTTTTGAACGGAAGATATTTCCTTTTTCACCATAGCCCTCTATGGGATTCCAAATATCCCTTTGCCAATTCCACAAGAACAGCCTTAGCGAAAGGCTTCTTGAAGGGAAAGCTGTAACTCTGTGAGATGAATTAACAGAACACAGAGCAGTTTCTCAGAAAGCTTCTTTCCAGTTTTGAACGGAAGATATTTCCTTTTTCACCATAGCCCTCTATGGGCTTCCAAATATCCCTTTGCCAATTCCACAAGAACAGCCTTAGCGAAAGGCTTCTTGAAGAGAAAGATGTAACTCTGTGAGATGAATTAACAGAACACAGAGCAGTTTCTCAGAAAGCTTCTTTCCAGTTTTGAACGGAAGATATTTCCTTTTTCACCATAGCCCTCTGTGGGCTTTCAAATATCCCTTTGCCAATTCCACAAGAACAGCCTTAGCGAAAGGCTTCTTGAAGGGAAAGATGTAACTCTGTGAGATGAATTAACAGAACACAGAGCAGTTTCTCAGAAAGCTTCTTTCCAGTTTTGAACGGAAGATATTTCCTTTTTCACCATAGCCCTCTATGGGCTTCCAAATATCCCTTTGCCAATTCCACAAGAACAGCCTTTGCGAAAGGCTTCTTGAAGGGAAAGATGTAACTCTGTGAGATGAATTAACAGAACACAGAGCAGTTTCTCAGAAAGCTTCTTTCCAGTTTTGAACGGAAGATATTTCCTTTTTCACCATAGCCCTCTATGGGCTTCCAAATATCCCTTTGCCAATTCCACAAGAACAGCCTTAGCGAAAGTCTTCTTGAAAGGTAAGATGTAACTCCATGAGATGAATTAACAGAACACAGAGCAGTTTCTCAGAAAGCTTCTTTCCAGTTTTGAACGGAAGATATTTCCTTTTTCACCATAGCCCTCTATGGGCTTCCAAATATCCCTTTGCCAATTCCACAAGAACAGGCTTAGCGAAAGGCTTCCTGAAGGGAAAGATGTAACTCTGTGAGATGAATTAACAGAACACAGAGCAGTTTCTCAGAAAGCTTCTTTCCAGTTTTGAACGGAAGATATTTCCTTTTTCACCATAGCCCTCTATGGGCTTCCAAATATCCCTTTGCCAATTCCACAAGAACAGCCTTAGCGAAAGCTTTCTTGAAGGGAAAGATGTAACTCTGTGGGATGAATTAACACAACACAGAGCAGTTTCTCAGAAAGCTTCTTTCCGGTTTAGAACGGAAGATATTTCCTTTTTCACCATAGCCCTCTATGGGCTTCCAAATATCCCTTTGCCAATTCCACAAGAACAGCCTTAGCGAAAGGCTTCTTGAAGGGAAAGATGTAACTCTGTGAGATGAATTAACAGAACACAGAGCAGTTTCTCAGAAAGCTTCTTTCCAGTTTTGAACGGAAGATATGTCCTTTTTCACCACAGCCTTCTATGGGCTTCCAAATATCCCTTTGCCAATTCCACAAGAACAGCCTTAGCGAAACGCTTCTTGAAGGGAAAGATGTAACTCTGTGAGATGAATTAACAGAACACAGAGCAGTTTCTCAGAAAGCTTCTTTCCAGTTTTGAACGGAAGATATTTCCCTTTTCACCATAGCCCTCTATGGGCTTCCAAATATCCCTTTGCCAATTCCACAAGAACAGCCTTAGCGAAAGGCTTCTTGAAGGGAAAGATGTAACTCTATGAGATGAATTAACAGAACACAGAGCAGTTTCTCAGAAAGCTTCTTTCCGGTTTTGAACGGAAGATATTTCCTTTTTCACCATAGCCCTCTATGGGCTTCCAAATATCCCTTTGCCAATTCCACAAGAACAGCCTTAGCGAAAGGCTTCCTGAAGAGAAAGATGTAACTCTGTGAGATGAATTAACAGAACACAGAGCAGTTTCTCAGAAAGCTTCTTTCCAGTTTTGAACGGAAGATATTTCCTTTTTCACCTCAGCCCTCTATGGGCTTCCAAATATCCCTTTGCCAATTCCACAAGAACAGCGTTAGCGAAAGGATTCTTGAAAGGAAAGATATAACTCTTTGAGATGAATTAACAGAACACAGAGCAGTTTCTCAGAAAGCTTCTTTCCAGTTTTGAACGGAAGATATTTCCTTTTTCACCATAGCCCTCTATGGGCTTCCAAATATCCCTTTGCCAATTCCACAAGAACAGCCTTAGCGAAAGGCTTCTTGAAGGGAAAGATGTAACTCTGTGAGATGAATTAACAGAACACCGAGCAGTTTCTCAGAAAGCTTCTTTCCAGTTTTGAACGGAAGATATTTCCTTTTTCACCATAGCCCTCTATGGGCTTCCAAATATCCCTTTGCCAATTCCACAAGAACAGCTTTAGCGAAAGGCTTCTTGAAGGGAAACATGTAACTCGGTGAGATGAATTAACAGAACAAAGAGCAGTTTCTCAGAAAGCTTCTTTCCAGTTTTGAACGGAAGATATTTCTTTTTTCACCATAGCCCTCTATGAGCTTCCAAATATCCCTTTGCCAATTCCAAAAGAACAGCCTTAGCGAAAGGGTTCTGGAAGGGAAAGATGTAACTCCGTGAGATGAATTAACAGAACACAGAGCAGTTTCTCAGAATGCTTCTTTCCAGTTTTGAACGGAAGATATTTCCTTTTTCACCATAGCCCTCTATGGGCTTCCAAATATCTCTTTGCCAATTCCACAAGAACAGCCTTAGCAAAAGGCTTCCTGAAGGGAAAGATGTAACTCTGTGAAATGAATTAACAGAACACAGAGCAGTTTCTCAGAAAGCTTCTTTCCAGTTTTGAACGGAAGATATTTCCTTTTTCACCATAGCCCTCTATGGGCTTCCAAATATCCCTTTGCCAATTCCACAAGAACAGCCTTAGCGAAAGACTTCCTGAAGGGAAAGATGTAATTCTGTGAGATGAATTAGCAGAACACAGAGCAGTTTCTCAGAAAGCTTCTTTCCAGTTTTGAACGGAAGATATTTCCTTTTTCACCATAGCCCTCTATGGGCTTTCAAATATCCCTTTGCCAATTCCACAAGAACAGCCTTAGCGAAAGGCTTCTTGAAGGGAAAGATGTAACTCTGTGAGATGAATTAACAGAACACAGAGCAGTTTCTCAGAAAGCTTCTTTCCAGTTTTGAACGGAAGATATTTCCTTTTTCACCATAGCCCTCTATGGGCTTCCAAATATCCCTTTGCCAATTCCACAAGAACAGCCTTTGCGAAAGGCTTCTTGAAGGGAAAGATGTAACTCTGTGAGATGAATTAACAGAACACAGAGCAGTTTCTCAGAAAGCTTCTTTCCAGTTTTGAACGGAAGATATTTCCTTTTTCACCATAGCCCTCTATGGGCTTCCAAATATCCCTTTGCCAATTCCACAAGAACAGCCTTAGCGAAAGTCTTCTTGAAAGGTAAGATGTAACTCCATGAGATGAATTAACAGAACACAGAGCAGTTTCTCAGAAAGTTTCTTTCCAGTTTTGAACGGAAGATATTTCCTTTTTCACCATAGCCCTCTATGGGCTTCCAAATATCCCTTTGCCAATTCCACAAGAACAGGCTTAGCGAAAGGCTTCCTGAAGGGAAAGATGTAACTCTGTGAGATGAATTAACAGAACACAGAGCAGTTTCTCAGAAAGCTTCTTTCCAGTTTTGAACGGAAGATATTTCCTTTTTCACCATAGCCCTCTATGGGCTTCCAAATATCCCTTTGCCAATTCCACAAGAACAGCCTTAGCGAAAGGCTTCTTGAAGGTAAAGATGTAACTCTGTGAGATGAATTAACACAACACAGAGCAGTTTCTCAGAAAGCTTCTTTCCGGGTTAGAACGGAAGATATTTCCTTTTTCACCATAGCCCTCTATGGGCTTCCAAATATCCCTTTGCCAATTCCACAAGAACAGCCTTAGCGAAAGGCTTCTTGAAGGGAAAGATGTAACTCTGTGAGATGAATTAACAGAACACAGAGCAGTTTCTCAGAAAGCTTCTTTCCAGTTTTGAACGGAAAATATGTCCTTTTTCACCACAGCCTTCTATGGGCTTCCAAATATCCCTTTGCCAATTCCACAAGACCAGCCTTAGCGAAACGCTTCTTGAAGGGAAAGATGTAACTCTGTGAGATGAATTAACAGAACACAGAGCAGTTTCTCAGAAAGCTTCTTTCCAGTTTTGAACGGAAGATTTTTCCTGTTTCACCATAGCCCTCTATGGGCTTCCAAATATCCCTTTGCCAATTCCACAAGAACAGCCTTAGCGAAAGGCTTCTTGAAGGGAAAGATGTAACTCTGTGAGATGAATTAACAGAACACAGAGCAGTTTCTCAGGAAGCTTCTTTCCGGTTTTGAACGGAAGATATTTCCTTTTTCACCATAGCCCTCTATGGGCTTCCAAATAACCCTTTGCCAATTCCACAAGAACAGCCTTAGCGAAACGCTTCTTTGAAGGGAAAGATGTAACTCTGTGAGATGAATTAACAGAACACAGAGCAGTTTCTCAGAAAGCTTCTTTCCAGTTTTGAACGGAAGATATTTCCTTTTTCACCATAGCCCTCTATGGGATTCCAAATATCCCTTTGCCAATTCCACAAGAACAGCCTTAGCGAAAGGCTTCTTGAAGGGAAAGCTGTAACTCTGTGAGATGAATTAACAGAACACAGAGCAGTTTCTCAGAAAGCTTCTTTCCAGTTTTGAACGGAAGATATTTCCTTTTTCACCATAGCCCTCTATGGGCTTCCAAATATCCCTTTGCCAATTCCACAAGAACAGCCTTAGCGAAAGGCTTCTTGAAGAGAAAGATGTAACTCTGTGAGATGAATTAACAGAACACAGAGCAGTTTCTCAGAAAGCTTCTTTCCAGTTTTGAACGGAAGATATTACCTTTTTCACCATAGCCCTCTATGGGCTTCCAAATATCCCTTTGCCAATTCCACAAGAACAGCCTTAGCGAAAGTCTTCTTGAAAGGTAAGATGTAACTCCATGAGATGAATTAACAGAATACAGAGCAGTTTCTCAGAAAGCTTCTTTCCAGTTTTGAACGGAAGATATTTCCTTTTTCACCATAGCCCTCTATGGGCTTCCAAATATCCCTTTGCCAATTCCACAAGAACAGGCTTAGCGAAAGGCTTCCTGAAGGGAAAGATGTAACTCTGTGAGATGAATTAACAGAACACAGAGCAGTTTCTCAGAAAGCTTCTTTCCAGTTTTGAACGGAAGATATTTCCTTTTTCACCATAGCCCTCTATGGGCTTCCAAATATCCCTTTGCCAATTCCACAAGAACAGCCTTAGCGAAAGGCTTCTTGAAAGGAAAGATGTAACTCTGTGAGATGAATTACCAGAACACAGAGCAGTTTCTCAGAAAGCTTCTTTCCAGTTTTGAACGGAAGATATTTCCTTTTTCACCATAGCCCTCTATGGGCTTCCAAATATCCCTTTGCCAATTCCACAAGAACAGCCTTAGCGAAAGTCTTCTTGAAAGGTAAGATGTAACTCCATGAGATGAATTAAGAGAACACAGAGCAGTTTCTCAGAAAGCTTCTTTCCAGTTTTGAACGGAAGATATTTCCTTTTTCACCATAGCCCTCTATGGGCTTCCAAATATCCCTTTGCCAATTCCACAAGAACAGGCTTAGCGAAAGGCTTCCTGAAGGGAAAGATGTAACTCTGTGAGATGAATTAACAGAACACAGAGCAGTTTCTCAGAAAGCTTCTTTCCAGTTTTGAACGGAAGATATTTCCTTTTTCACCATAGCCCTCTATGGGCTTCCAAATATCCCTTTGCCAATTCCACAAGAACAGCCTTAGCGAAAGGCTTCTTGAAGGGAAAGATGTAACTCTGTGAGATGAATTAACACAACACAGAGCAGTTTCTCAGAAAGCTTCTTTCCGGTTTAGAACGGAAGATATTTCCTTTTTCACCATAGCCCTCCATGGGCTTCCAAGTATCCCCTTGCCAATTCCACAAGAACAGCTTTAGCGTAAGGTTTCTTGAAAGGGAAGATGTAACACTGTGAGACGAATTAACAGAACACAGAGCAGTTTCTCAGAAAGCTTCTTTCCAGTTTTGAACGGAAGATATTTCTTTTTGCACCTCAGCCCTCTATGGGCTTCCAAATATCCCTTTGCCAATTCCACAAGAACAGCCTTAGCGAAAGGCTTCTTGAAGGGAAAGATGTAACTCTGTGAGATGAATTAACAGAACACATAGCAGTTTCTCAGAAAGCTTCTTTCCAGTTTGGAACGGAAGATATTTCCTTTTTCACCATAGCCCTCTATGGGCTTCCAAATATCCCTTTGCCAATTCCACAAGAACAGCTTTAACGAAAGGCTTCTTGAAGGGAAAGATGTAACTCGGTGAGATGAATTAACAGAACAAAGAGCAGTTTCTCAGAAAGCTTCTTTCCAGTTTTGAACGGAAGATATTTCCTTTTTCACCATAGCCCTCTATGGGCTTCCAAATATCCCTTTGCCAATTCCACAAGAACAGCCTTAGCGAAAGGCTTCTGTAAGGGAAAGATGTAACTCCGTGAGATGAATTAACAGAACACAGAGCAGTTTCTCAGAAAGCTTCTTTCCAGTTTTGAACGGAAGATATTTCCTTTTTCACCATAGCCCTCTATGGGCTTCCAAATATCCCTTTGCCAATTCCACAAGAACAGCCTTAGCGAAAGGCTTCTTGAAGAGAAAGATGTAACTCTGTGAGATGAATTAACAGAACACAGAGCAGTTTCTCAGAAAGCTTCTTTCCAGTTTTGAACGGAAGATATTTCCTTTTTCACCATAGCCCTCTGTGGGCTTTCAAATATCCCTTTGCCAATTCCACAAGAACAGCCTTAGCGAAAGGCTTCTTGAAGGGAAAGATGTAACTCTGTGAGATGAATTAACAGAACACAGAGCAGTTTCTCAGAAAGCTTCTTTCCAGTTTTGAACGGAAGATATTTCCTTTTTCACCATAGCCCTCTATGGGCTTCCAAATATCCCTTTGCCAATTCCACAAGAACAGCCTTTGCGAAAGGCTTCTTGAAGGGAAAGATGTAACTCTGTGAGATGAATTAACAGAACACAGAGCAGTTTCTCAGAAAGCTTCTTTCCAGTTTTGAACGGAAGATATTTCCTTTTTCACCATAGCCCTCTATGGGCTTCCAAATATCCCTTTGCCAATTCCACAAGAACAGCCTTAGCGAAAGTCTTCTTGAAAGGTAAGATGTAACTCCATGAGATGAATTAACAGAACACAGAGCAGTTTCTCAGAAAGCTTCTTTCCAGTTTTGAACGGAAGATATTTCCTTTTTCACCATAGCCCTCTATGGGCTTCCAAATATCCCTTTGCCAATTCCACAAGAACAGGCTTAGCGAAAGGCTTCCTGAAGGGAAAGATGTAACTCTGTGAGATGAATTAACAGAACACAGAGCAGTTTCTCAGAATGCTTCTTTCCAGTTTTGAACGGAAGATATTTCCTTTTTCACCATAGCCCTCTATGGGCTTCCAAATATCCCTTTGCCAATTCCACAAGAACAGCCTTAGCGAAAGGCTTCTTGAAGGGAAAGATGTAACTCTGTGAGATGAATTAACACAACACAGAGCAGTTTCTCAGAAAGCTTCTTTCCGGTTTAGAACGGAAGATATTTCCTTTTTCACCATAGCCCTCTATGGGCTTCCAAATATCCCTTTGCCAATTCCACAAGAACAGCCTTAGCGAAAGGCTTCTTGAAGGGAAAGATGTAACTCTGTGAGATGAATTAACAGAACACAGAGCAGTTTCTCAGAAAGCTTCTTTCCAGTTTTGAACGGAAGATATGTCCTTTTTCACCACAGCCTTCTATGGGCTTCCAAATATCCCTTTGCCAATTCCACAAGAACAGCCTTAGCGAAACGCTTCTTGAAGGCAAAGATGTAACTCTGTGAGATGAATTAACAGAACACAGAGCAGTTTCTCAGAAAGCTTCTTTCCAGTTTTGAACGGAAGATATTTCCCTTTTCACCATAGCCCTCTATGGGCTTCCAAATATCCCTTTGCCAATTCCACAAGAACAGCCTTAGCGAAAGGCTTCTTGAAGGGAAAGATGTAACTCTATGAGATGAATTAACAGAACACAGAGCAGTTTCTCAGAAAGCTTCTTTCCGGTTTTGAACGGAAGATATTTCCTTTTTCACCATAGCCCTCTATGGGCTTCCAAATATCCCTTTGCCAATTCCACAAGAACAGCCTTAGCAAAAGGCTTCCTGAAGAGAAAGATGTAACTCTGTGAGATGAATTAACAGAACACAGAGCAGTTTCTCAGAAAGCTTCTTTCCAGTTTTGAACGGAAGATATTTCCTTTTTCACCTCAGCCCTCTATGGGCTTCCAAATATCCCTTTGCCAATTCCACAAGAACAGCGTTAGCGAAAGGATTCTTGAAAGGAAAGATATAACTCTTTGAGATGAATTAACAGAACACAGAGCAGTTTCTCAGAAAGCTTCTTTCCAGTTTTGAACGGAAGATATTTCCTTTTTCACCATAGCCCTCTATGGGCTTCCAAATATCCCTTTGCCAATTCCACAAGAACAGCCTTAGCGAAAGGCTTCTTGAAGGGAAAGATGTAACTCTGTGAGATGAATTAACAGAACACCGAGCAGTTTCTCAGAAAGCTTCTTTCCAGTTTTGAACGGAAGATATTTCCTTTTTCACCATAGCCCTCTATGGGCTTCCAAATATCCCTTTGTCAATTCCACAAGAACAGCTTTAGCGAAAGGCTTCTTGAAGGGAAAGATGTAACTCGGTGAGATGAATTAACAGAACAAAGAGCAGTTTCTCAGAAAGCTTCTTTCCAGTTTTGAACGGAAGATATTTCTTTTTTCACCATAGCCCTCTATGGGCTTCCAAATATCCCTTTGCCAATTCCAAAAGAACAGCCTTAGCGAAAGGTTTCTGGAAGGGAAAGATGTAACTCCGTGAGATGAATTAACAGAACACAGAGCAGTTTCTCAGAATGCTTCTTTCCAGTTTTGAACGGAAGATATTTCCTTTTTCACCATAGCCCTCTATGGGCTTCCAAATATCTCTTTGCCAATTCCACAAGAACAGCCTTAGCAAAAGGCTTCCTGAAGGGAAAGATGTAACTCTGTGAAATGAATTAACAGAACACAGAGCAGTTTCTCAGAAAGCTTCTTTCCAGTTTTGAACGGAAGATATTTCCTTTTTCACCATAGCCCTCTATGGGCTTCCAAATATCCCTTTGCCAATTCCACAAGAACAGCCTTAGCGAAAGACTTCCTGAAGGGAAAGATGTAATTCTGTGAGATGAATTAGCAGAACACAGAGCAGTTTCTCAGAAAGCTTCTTTCCAGTTTTGAACGGAAGATATTTCCTTTTTCACCATAGCCCTCTATGGGCTTTCAAATATCCCTTTGCCAATTCCACAAGAACAGCCTTAGCGAAAGGCTTCTTGAAGGGAAAGATGTAACTCTGTGAGATGAATTAACAGAACACAGAGCAGTTTCTCAGAAAGCTTCTTTCCAGTTTTGAACGGAAGATATTTCCTTTTTCACCATAGCCCTCTATGGGCTTCCAAATATCCCTTTGCCAATTCCACAAGAACAGCCTTTGCGAAAGGCTTCTTGAAGGGAAAGATGTAACTCTGTGAGATGAATTAACAGAACACAGAGCAGTTTCTCAGAAAGCTTCTTTCCAGTTTTGAACGGAAGATATTTCCTTTTTCACCATAGCCCTCTATGGGCTTCCAAATATCCCTTTGCCAATTCCACAAGAACAGCCTTAGCGAAAGTCTTCTTGAAAGGTAAGATGTAACTCCATGAGATGAATTAACAGAACACAGAGCAGGTTCTCAGAAAGTTTCTTTCCAGTTTTGAACGGAAGATATTTCCTTTTTCACCATAGCCCTCTATGGGCTTCCAAATATCCCTTTGCCAATTCCACAAGAACAGGCTTAGCGAAAGGCTTCCTGAAGGGAAAGATGTAACTCTGTGAGATGAATTAACAGAACACAGAGCAGTTTCTCAGAAAGCTTCTTTCCAGTTTTGAACGGAAGATATTTCCTTTTTCACCATAGCCCTCTATGGGCTTCCAAATATCCCTTTGCCAATTCCACAAGAACAGCCTTAGCGAAAGGCTTCTTGAAGGTAAAGATGTAACTCTTTGAGATGAATTAACACAACACAGAGCAGTTTCTCAGAAAGCTTCTTTCCGGTTTAGAACGGAAGATATTTCCTTTTTCACCATAGCCCTCTATGGGCTTCCAAATATCCCTTTGCCAATTCCACAAGAACAGCCTTAGCGAAAGGCTTCTTGAAGGGAAAGATGTAACTCTGTGAGATGAATTAACAGAACACAGAGCAGTTTCTCAGAAAGCTTCTTTCCAGTTTTGAACGGAAGATATGTCCTTTTTCACCACAGCCTTCTATGGGCTTCCAAATATCCCTTTGCCAATTCCACAAGAACAGCCTTAGCGAAACGCTTCTTGAAGGGAAAGATGTAACTCTGTGAGATGAATTAACAGAACACAGAGCAGTTTCTCAGAAAGCTCCTTTCCAGTTTTGAACGGAAGATTTTTCCTGTTTCACCATAGCCCTCTATGGGCTTCCAAATATCCCTTTGCCAATTCCACAAGAACAGCCTTAGCGAAAGGCTTCTTGAAGGGAAAGATGTAACTCTGTGAGATGAATTAACAGAACACAGAGCAGTTTCTCAGGAAGCTTCTTTCCGGTTTTGAACGGAAGATATTTCCTTTTTCACCATAGCCCTCTATGGGCTTCCAAATATCCCTTTGCCAATTCCACAAGAACAGCCTTAGCGAAACGCTTCTTTGAAGGGAAAGATGTAACTCTGTGAGATGAATTAACAGAACACAGAGCAGTTTCTCAGAAAGCTTCTTTCCAGTTTTGAACGGAAGATATTTCCTTTTTCACCATAGCCCTCTATGGGATTCCAAATATCCCTTTGCCAATTCCACAAGAACAGCCTTAGCGAAAGGCTTCTTGAAGGGAAAGCTGTAACTCTGTGAGATGAATTAACAGAACACAGAGCAGTTTCTCAGAAAGCTTCTTTCCAGTTTTGAACGGAAGATATTTCCTTTTTCACCATAGCCCTCTATGGGCTTCCAAATATCCCTTTGCCAATTCCACAAGAACAGCCTTAGCGAAAGGCTTCTTGAAGAGAAAGATGTAACTCTGTGAGATGAATTAACAGAACACAGAGCAGTTTCTCAGAAAGCTTCTTTCCAGTTTTGAACGGAAGATATTTCCTTTTTCACCATAGCCCTCTGTGGGCTTTCAAATATCCCTTTGCCAATTCCACAAGAACAGCCTTAGCGAAAGGCTTCTTGAAGGGAAAGATGTAACTCTGTGAGATGAATTAACAGAACACAGAGCAGTTTCTCAGAAAGCTTCTTTCCAGTTTTGAACGGAAGATATTTCCTTTTTCACCATAGCCCTCTATGGGCTTCCAAATATCCCTTTGCCAATTCCACAAGAACAGCCTTTGCGAAAGGCTTCTTGAAGGGAAAGATGTAACTCTGTGAGATGAATTAACAGAACACAGAGCAGTTTCTCAGAAAGCTTCTTTCCAGTTTTGAACGGAAGATATTTCCTTTTTCACCATAGCCCTCTATGGGCTTCCAAATATCCCTTTGCCAATTCCACAAGAACAGCCTTAGCGAAAGTCTTCTTGAGAGGTAAGATGTAACTCCATGAGATGAATTAACAGAACACAGAGCAGTTTCTCAGAAAGCTTCTTTCCAGTTTTGAACGGAAGATATTTCCTTTTTCACCATAGCCCTCTATGGGCTTCCAAATATCCCTTTGCCAATTCCACAAGAACAGGCTTAGCGAAAGGCTTCCTGAAGGGAAAGATGTAACTCTGTGAGATGAATTAACAGAACACAGAGCAGTTTCTCAGAAAGCTTCTTTCCAGTTTTGAACGGAAGATATTTCCTTTTTCACCATAGCCCTCTATGGGCTTCCAAATATCCCTTTGCCAATTCCACAAGAACAGCTTTAGCGAAAGCTTTCTTGAAGGGAAAGATGTAACTCTGTGAGATGAATTAACACAACACAGAGCAGTTTCTCAGAAAGCTTCTTTCCGGTTTAGAACGGAAGATATTTCCTTTTTCACCATAGCCCTCTATGGGCTTCCAAATATCCCTTTGCCAATTCCACAAGAACAGCCTTAGCGAAAGGCTTCTTGAAGGGAAAGATGTAACTCTGTGAGATGAATTAACAGAACACAGAGCAGTTTCTCAGAAAGCTTCTTTCCAGTTTTGAACGGAAGATATGTCCTTTTTCACCACAGCCTTCTATGGGCTTCCAAATATCCCTTTGCCAATTCCACAAGAACAGCCTTAGCGAAACGCTTCTTGAAGGGAAAGATGTAACTCTGTGAGATGAATTAACAGAACACAGAGCAGTTTCTCAGAAAGCTTCTTTCCAGTTTTGAACGGAAGATATTTCCCTTTTCACCATAGCCCTCTATGGGCTTCCAAATATCCCTTTGCCAATTCCACAAGAACAGCCTTAGCGAAAGGCTTCTTGAAGGGAAAGATGTAACTCTATGAGATGAATTAACAGAACACAGAGCAGTTTCTCAGAAAGCTTCTTTCCGGTTTTGAACGGAAGATATTTCCTTTTTCACCATAGCCCTCTATGGGCTTCCAAATATCCCTTTGCCAATTCCACAAGAACAGCCTTAGCGAAAGGCTTCCTGAAGAGAAAGATGTAACTCTGTGAGATGAATTAACAGAACACAGAGCAGTTTCTCAGAAAGCTTCTTTCCAGTTTTGAACGGAAGATATTTCCTTTTTCACCTCAGCCCTCTATGGGCTTCCAAATATCCCTTTGCCAATTCCACAAGAACAGCGTTAGCGAAAGGATTCTTGAAAGGAAAGATATAACTCTTTGAGATGAATTAACAGAACACAGAGCAGTTTCTCAGAAAGCTTCTTTCCAGTTTTGAACGGAAGATATTTCCTTTTTCACCATAGCCCTCTATGGGCTTCCAAATATCCCTTTGCCAATTCCACAAGAACAGCCTTAGCGAAAGGCTTCTTGAAGGGAAAGATGTAACTCTGTGAGATGAATTAACAGAACACCGAGCAGTTTCTCAGAAAGCTTCTTTCCAGTTTTGAACGGAAGATATTTCCTTTTTCACCATAGCCCTCTATGGGCTTCCAAATATCCCTTTGCCAATTCCACAAGAACAGCTTTAGCGAAAGGCTTCTTGAAGGGAAACATGTAACTCGGTGAGATGAATTAACAGAACAAAGAGCAGTTTCTCAGAAAGCTTCTTTCCAGTTTTGAACGGAAGATATTTCTTTTTTCACCATAGCCCTCTATGAGCTTCCAAATATCCCTTTGCCAATTCCAAAAGAACAGCCTTAGCGAAAGGGTTCTGGAAGAGAAAGATGTAACTCCGTGAGATGAATTAACAGAACACAGAGCAGTTTCTCAGAATGCTTCTTTCCAGTTTTGAACGGAAGATATTTCCTTTTTCACCATAGCCCTCTATGGGCTTCCAAATATCTCTTTGCCAATTCCACAAGAACAGCCTTAGCAAAAGGCTTCCTGAAGGGAAAGATGTAACTCTGTGAAATGAATTAACAGAACACAGAGCAGTTTCTCAGAAAGCTTCTTTCCAGTTTTGAACGGAAGATATTTCCTTTTTCACCATAGCCCTCTATAGGCTTCCAAATATCCCTTTGCCAATTCCACAAGAACAGCCTTAGCGAAAGACTTCCTGAAGGGAAAGATGTAATTCTGTGAGATGAATTAGCAGAACACAGAGCAGTTTCTCAGAAAGCTTCTTTCCAGTTTTGAAAGGAAGATATTTGCTTTTTCACCATAGCCCTCTATGGGCTTCCAAATATCCCTTTGCCAATTCCACAAGAACAGCCTTAGCGAAAGGCTTCTTGAAGGGAAAGATGTAACTCTGTGAGATGAATTAACACAACACAGAGCAGTTTCTCAGAAAGATTCTTTCCAGTTTGGAACGGAAGATATTTCCTTTTTCACCATAGCCCTCTATGGGCTTCCAAATATCCCTTTGCCAATTCCACAAGAACAGCCTTAGCGAAAGGCTTCTTGAAGGGAAAGATGTAACTCTGTGAGATGAATTAACAGAACACAGAGCAGTTTCTCAGAAAGCTTCTTTCCAGTTTTGAACGGAAGATATGTCCTTTTTCACCACAGCCTTCTATGGGCTTCCAAATATCCCTTTGCCAATTCCACAAGAACAGCCTTAGCGAAACGCTTCTTGAAGGGAAAGATGTAACTCTGTGAGATGAATTAACAGAACACAGAGCAGTTTCTCAGAAAGCTTCTTTCCAGTTTTGAACGGAAGATATTTCCCTTTTCACCATAGCCCTCTATGGGCTTCCAAATATCCCTTTGCCAATTCCACAAGAACAGCCTTAGCGAAAGGCTTCTTGAAGGGAAAGATGTAACTCTATGAGATGAATTAACAGAACACAGAGCAGTTTCTCAGAAAGCTTCTTTCCGGTTTTGAACGGAAGATATTTCCTTTTTCACCATAGCCCTCTATGGGCTTCCAAATATCCCTTTGCCAATTCCACAAGAACAGCCTTAGCGAAAGGCTTCCTGAAGAGAAAGATGTAACTCTGTGAGATGAATTAACAGAACACAGAGCAGTTTCTCAGAAAGCTTCTTTCCAGTTTTGAACGGAAGATATTTCCTTTTTCACCTCAGCCCTCTATGGGCTTCCAAATATCCCTTTGCCAATTCCACAAGAACAGCGTTAGCGAAAGGATTCTTGAAAGGAAAGATATAACTCTTTGAGATGAATTAACAGAACACAGAGCAGTTTCTCAGAAAGCTTCTTTCCAGTTTTGAACGGAAGATATTTCCTTTTTCACCATAGCCCTCTATGGGCTTCCAAATATCCCTTTGCCAATTCCACAAGAACAGCCTTAGCGAAAGGCTTCTTGAAGGGAAAGATGTAACTCTGTGAGATGAATTAACAGAACACCGAGCAGTTTCTCAGAAAGCTTCTTTCCAGTTTTGAACGGAAGATATTTCCTTTTTCACCATAGCCCTCTATGGGCTTCCAAATATCCCTTTGCCAATTCCACAAGAACAGCTTTAGCGAAAGGCTTCTTGAAGGGAAACATGTAACTCGGTGAGATGAATTAACAGAACAAAGAGCAGTTTCTCAGAAAGCTTCTTTCCAGTTTTGAACGGAAGATATTTCTTTTTTCACCATAGCCCTCTATGAGCTTCCAAATATCCCTTTGCCAATTCCAAAAGAACAGCCTTAGCGAAAGGGTTCTGGAAGAGAAAGATGTAACTCCGTGAGATGAATTAACAGAACACAGAGCAGTTTCTCAGAATGCTTCTTTCCAGTTTTGAACGGAAGATATTTCCTTTTTCACCATAGCCCTCTATGGGCTTCCAAATATCTCTTTGCCAATTCCACAAGAACAGCCTTAGCAAAAGGCTTCCTGAAGGGAAAGATGTAACTCTGTGAAATGAATTAACAGAACACAGAGCAGTTTCTCAGAAAGCTTCTTTCCAGTTTTGAACGGAAGATATTTCCTTTTTCACCATAGCCCTCTATAGGCTTCCAAATATCCCTTTGCCAATTCCACAAGAACAGCCTTAGCGAAAGACTTCCTGAAGGGAAAGATGTAATTCTGTGAGATGAATTAGCAGAACACAGAGCAGTTTCTCAGAAAGCTTCTTTCCAGTTTTGAAAGGAAGATATTTGCTTTTTCACCATAGCCCTCTATGGGCTTTCAAATATCCCTTTGCCAATTCCACAAGAACAGCCTTAGCGAAAGGCTTCTTGAAGGGAAAGATGTAACTCTGTGAGATGAATTAACAGAACACAGAGCAGTTTCTCAGGAAGCTTCTTTCCGGTTTTGAACGGAAGATATTTCCTTTTTCACCATAGCCCTCTATGGGCTTCCAAATATCCCTTTGCCAATTCCACAAGAACAGCCTTAGCGAAACGCTTTTTTGAAGGGAAAGATGTAACTCTGTGAGATGAATTAACAGAACACAGAGCAGTTTCTCAGAAAGCTTCTTTCCAGTTTTGAACGGAAGATATTTCCTTTTTCACCATAGCCCTCTATGGGATTCCAAATATCCCTTTGCCAATTCCACAAGAACAGCCTTAGCGAAAGGCTTCTTGAAGGGAAAGCTGTAACTCTGTGAGATGAATTAACAGAACACAGAGCAGTTTCTCAGAAAGCTTCTTTCCAGTTTTGAACGGAAGATATTTCCTTTTTCACCATAGCCCTCTATGGGCTTCCAAATATCCCTTTGCCAATTCCACAAGAACAGCCTTAGCGAAAGGCTTCTTGAAGAGAAAGATGTAACTCTGTGAGATGAATTAACAGAACACAGAGCAGTTTCTCAGAAAGCTTCTTTCCAGTTTTGAACGGAAGATATTTCCTTTTTCACCATAGCCCTCTGTGGGCTTTCAAATATCCCTTTGCCAATTCCACAAGAACAGCCTTAGCGAAAGGCTTCTTGAAGGGAAAGATGTAACTCTGTGAGATGAATTAACAGAACACAGAGCAGTTTCTCAGAAAGCTTCTTTCCAGTTTTGAACGGAAGATATTTCCTTTTTCACCATAGCCCTCTATGGGCTTCCAAATATCCCTTTGCCAATTCCACAAGAACAGCCTTTGCGAAAGGCTTCTTGAAGGGAAAGATGTAACTCTGTGAGATGAATTAACAGAACACAGAGCAGTTTCTCAGAAAGCTTCTTTCCAGTTTTGAACGGAAGATATTTCCTTTTTCACCATAGCCCTCTATGGGCTTCCAAATATCCCTTTGCCAATTCCACAAGAACAGCCTTAGCGAAAGTCTTCTTGAAAGGTAAGATGTAACTCCATGAGATGAATTAACAGAACACAGAGCAGTTTCTCAGAAAGCTTCTTTCCAGTTTTGAACGGAAGATATTTCCTTTTTCACCATAGCCCTCTATGGGCTTCCAAATATCCCTTTGCCAATTCCACAAGAACAGGCTTAGCGAAAGGCTTCCTGAAGGGAAAGATGTAACTCTGTGAGATGAATTAACAGAACACAGAGCAGTTTCTCAGAAAGCTTCTTTCCAGTTTTGAACGGAAGATATTTCCTTTTTCACCATAGCCCTCTATGGGCTTCCAAATATCCCTTTGCCAATTCCACAAGAACAGCCTTAGCGAAAGGCTTCTTGAAGGGAAAGATGTAACTCTGTGAGATGAATTAACACAACACAGAGCAGTTTCTCAGAAAGCTTCTTTCCGGTTTAGAACGGAAGATATTTCCTTTTTCACCATAGCCCTCTATGGGCTTCCAAATATCCCTTTGCCAATTCCACAAGAACAGCCTTAGCGAAAGGCTTCTTGAAGGGAAAGATGTAACTCTGTGAGATGAATTAACAGAACACAGAGCAGTTTCTCAGAAAGCTTCTTTCCAGTTTTGAACGGAAGATATGTCCTTTTTCACCACAGCCTTCTATGGGCTTCCAAATATCCCTTTGCCAATTCCACAAGAACAGCCTTAGCGAAACGCTTCTTGAAGGGAAAGATGTAACTCTGTGAGATGAATTAACAGAACACAGAGCAGTTTCTCAGAAAGCTTCTTTCCAGTTTTGAACGGAAGATATTTCCCTTTTCACCATAGCCCTCTATGGGCTTCCAAATATCCCTTTGCCAATTCCACAAGAACAGCCTTAGCGAAAGGCTTCTTGAAGGGAAAGATGTAACTCTATGAGATGAATTAACAGAACACAGAGCAGTTTCTCAGAAAGCTTCTTTCCGGTTTTGAACGGAAGATATTTCCTTTTTCACCATAGCCCTCTATGGGCTTCCAAATATCCCTTTGCCAATTCCACAAGAACAGCCTTAGCGAAAGGCTTCCTGAAGAGAAAGATGTAACTCTGTGAGATGAATTAACAGAACACAGAGCAGTTTCTCAGAAAGCTTCTTTCCAGTTTTGAACGGAAGATATTTCCTTTTTCACCTCAGCCCTCTATGGGCTTCCAAATATCCCTTTGCCAATTCCACAAGAACAGCGTTAGCGAAAGGATTCTTGAAAGGAAAGATATAACTCTTTGAGATGAATTAACAGAACACAGAGCAGTTTCTCAGAAAGCTTCTTTCCAGTTTTGAACGGAAGATATTTCCTTTTTCACCATAGCCCTCTATGGGCTTCCAAATATCCCTTTGCCAATTCCACAAGAACAGCCTTAGCGAAAGGCTTCTTGAAGGGAAAGATGTAACTCTGTGAGATGAATTAACAGAACACCGAGCAGTTTCTCAGAAAGCTTCTTTCCAGTTTTGAACGGAAGATATTTCCTTTTTCACCATAGCCCTCTATGGGCTTCCAAATATCCCTTTGCCAATTCCACAAGAACAGCTTTAGCGAAAGGCTTCTTGAAGGGAAACATGTAACTCGGTGAGATGAATTAACAGAACAAAGAGCAGTTTCTCAGAAAGCTTCTTTCCAGTTTTGAACGGAAGATATTTCTTTTTTCACCATAGCCCTCTATGAGCTTCCAAATATCCCTTTGCCAATTCCAAAAGAACAGCCTTAGCGAAAGGGTTCTGGAAGGGAAAGATGTAACTCCGTGAGATGAATTAACAGAACACAGAGCAGTTTCTCAGAATGCTTCTTTCCAGTTTTGAACGGAAGATATTTCCTTTTTCACCATAGCCCTCTATGGGCTTCCAAATATCTCTTTGCCAATTCCACAAGAACAGCCTTAGCAAAAGGCTTCCTGAAGGGAAAGATGTAACTCTGTGAAATGAATTAACAGAACACAGAGCAGTTTCTCAGAAAGCTTCTTTCCAGTTTTGAACGGAAGATATTTCCTTTTTCACCATAGCCCTCTATGGGCTTCCAAATATCCCTTTGCCAATTCCACAAGAACAGCCTTAGCGAAAGACTTCCTGAAGGGAAAGATGTAATTCTGTGAGATGAATTAGCAGAACACAGAGCAGTTTCTCAGAAAGCTTCTTTCCAGTTTTGAACGGAAGATATTTCCTTTTTCACCATAGCCCTCTATGGGCTTTCAAATATCCCTTTGCCAATTCCACAAGAACAGCCTTAGCGAAAGGCTTCTTGAAGGGAAAGATGTAACTCTGTGAGATGAATTAACAGAACACAGAGCAGTTTCTCAGAAAGCTTCTTTCCAGTTTTGAACGGAAGATATTTCCTTTTTCACCATAGCCCTCTATGGGCTTCCAAATATCCCTTTGCCAATTCCACAAGAACAGCCTTTGCGAAAGGCTTCTTGAAGGGAAAGATGTAACTCTGTGAGATGAATTAACAGAACACAGAGCAGTTTCTCAGAAAGCTTCTTTCCAGTTTTGAACGGAAGATATTTCCTTTTTCACCATAGCCCTCTATGGGCTTCCAAATATCCCTTTGCCAATTCCACAAGAACAGCCTTAGCGAAAGTCTTCTTGAAAGGTAAGATGTAACTCCATGAGATGAATTAACAGAACACAGAGCAGTTTCTCAGAAAGTTTCTTTCCAGTTTTGAACGGAAGATAATTCCTTTTTCACCATAGCCCTCTATGGGCTTCCAAATATCCCTTTGCCAATTCCACAAGAACAGGCTTAGCGAAAGGCTTCCTGAAGGGAAAGATGTAACTCTGTGAGATGAATTAACAGAACACAGAGCAGTTTCTCAGAAAGCTTCTTTCCAGTTTTGAACGGAAGATATTTCCTTTTTCACCATAGCCCTCTATGGGCTTCCAAATATCCCTTTGCCAATTCCACAAGAACAGCCTTAGCGAAAGGCTTCTTGAAGGTAAAGATGTAACTCTGTGAGATGAATTAACACAACACAGAGCAGTTTCTCAGAAAGCTTCTTTCCGGTTTAGAACGGAAGATATTTCCTTTTTCACCAAGCCCTCTATGGGCTTCCAAATATCCCTTTGCCAATTCCACAAGAACAGCCTTAGCGAAAGGCTTCTTGAAGGGAAAGATGTAACTCTGTGAGATGAATTAACAGAACACAGAGCAGTTTCTCAGAAAGCTTCTTTCCAGTTTTGAACGGAAAATATGTCCTTTTTCACCACAGCCTTCTATGGGCTTCCAAATATCCCTTTGCCAATTCCACAAGACCAGCCTTAGCGAAACGCTTCTTGAAGGGAAAGATGTAACTCTGTGAGATGAATTAACAGAACACAGAGCAGTTTCTCAGAAAGCTTCTTTCCAGTTTTGAACGGAAGATTTTTCCTGTTTCACCATAGCCCTCTATGGGCTTCCAAATATCCCTTTGCCAATTCCACAAGAACAGCCTTAGCGAAAGGCTTCTTGAAGGGAAAGATGTAACTCTGTGAGATGAATTAACAGAACACAGAGCAGTTTCTCAGGAAGCTTCTTTCCGGTTTTGAACGGAAGATATTTCCTTTTTCACCATAGCCCTCTATGGGCTTCCAAATAACCCTTTGCCAATTCCACAAGAACAGCCTTAGCGAAACGCTTCTTTGAAGGGAAAGATGTAACTCTGTGAGATGAATTAACAGAACACAGAGCAGTTTCTCAGAAAGCTTCTTTCCAGTTTTGAACGGAAGATATTTCCTTTTTCACCATAGCCCTCTATGGGATTCCAAATATCCCTTTGCCAATTCCACAAGAACAGCCTTAGCGAAAGGCTTCTTGAAGGGAAAGCTGTAACTCTGTGAGATGAATTAACAGAACACAGAGCAGTTTCTCAGAAAGCTTCTTTCCAGTTTTGAACGGAAGATATTTCCTTTTTCACCATAGCCCTCTATGGGCTTCCAAATATCCCTTTGCCAATTCCACAAGAACAGCCTTAGCGAAAGGCTTCTTGAAGAGAAAGATGTAACTCTGTGAGATGAATTAACAGAACACAGAGCAGTTTCTCAGAAAGCTTCTTTCCAGTTTTGAACGGAAGATATTACCTTTTTCACCATAGCCCTCTATGGGCTTCCAAATATCCCTTTGCCAATTCCACAAGAACAGCCTTAGCGAAAGTCTTCTTGAAAGGTAAGATGTAACTCCATGAGATGAATTAACAGAATACAGAGCAGTTTCTCAGAAAGCTTCTTTCCAGTTTTGAACGGAAGATATTTCCTTTTTCACCATAGCCCTCTATGGGCTTCCAAATATCCCTTTGCCAATTCCACAAGAACAGGCTTAGCGAAAGGCTTCCTGAAGGGAAAGATGTAACTCTGTGAGATGAATTAACAGAACACAGAGCAGTTTCTCAGAAAGCTTCTTTCCAGTTTTGAACGGAAGATATTTCCTTTTTCACCATAGCCCTCTATGGGCTTCCAAATATCCCTTTGCCAATTCCACAAGAACAGCCTTAGCGAAAGGCTTCTTGAAAGGAAAGATGTAACTCTGTGAGATGAATTACCAGAACACAGAGCAGTTTCTCAGAAAGCTTCTTTCCAGTTTTGAACGGAAGATATTTCCTTTTTCACCATAGCCCTCTATGGGCTTCCAAATATCCCTTTGCCAATTCCACAAGAACAGCCTTAGCGAAAGTCTTCTTGAAAGGTAAGATGTAACTCCATGAGATGAATTAAGAGAACACAGAGCAGTTTCTCAGAAAGCTTCTTTCCAGTTTTGAACGGAAGATATTTCCTTTTTCACCATAGCCCTCTATGGGCTTCCAAATATCCCTTTGCCAATTCCACAAGAACAGGCTTAGCGAAAGGCTTCCTGAAGGGAAAGATGTAACTCTGTGAGATGAATTAACAGAACACAGAGCAGTTTCTCAGAAAGCTTCTTTCCAGTTTTGAACGGAAGATATTTCCTTTTTCACCATAGCCCTCTATGGGCTTCCAAATATCCCTTTGCCAATTCCACAAGAACAGCCTTAGCGAAAGGCTTCTTGAAGGGAAAGATGTAACTCTGTGAGATGAATTAACACAACACAGAGCAGTTTCTCAGAAAGCTTCTTTCCGGTTTAGAACGGAAGATATTTCCTTTTTCACCATAGCCCTCCATGGGCTTCCAAGTATCCCCTTGCCAATTCCACAAGAACAGCTTTAGCGTAAGGTTTCTTGAAAGGGAAGATGTAACACTGTGAGACGAATTAACAGAACACAGAGCAGTTTCTCAGAAAGCTTCTTTCCAGTTTTGAACGGAAGATATTTCTTTTTGCACCTCAGCCCTCTATGGGCTTCCAAATATCCCTTTGCCAATTCCACAAGAACAGCCTTAGCGAAAGGCTTCTTGAAGGGAAAGATGTAACTCTGTGAGATGAATTAACAGAACACATAGCAGTTTCTCAGAAAGCTTCTTTCCAGTTTGGAACGGAAGATATTTCCTTTTTCACCATAGCCCTCTATGGGCTTCCAAATATCCCTTTGCCAATTCCACAAGAACAGCTTTAACGAAAGGCTTCTTGAAGGGAAAGATGTAACTCGGTGAGATGAATTAACAGAACAAAGAGCAGTTTCTCAGAAAGCTTCTTTCCAGTTTTGAACGGAAGATATTTCCTTTTTCACCATAGCCCTCTATGGGCTTCCAAATATCCCTTTGCCAATTCCACAAGAACAGCCTTAGCGAAAGGCTTCTGTAAGGGAAAGATGTAACTCCGTGAGATGAATTAACAGAACACAGAGCAGTTTCTCAGAATGCTTCTTTCCAGTTTTGAACTTAAGATACTTCCTTTTTCACCATAGCCCTCTATGGGCTTCCAAATATCCCTTTGCCAATTCCACAAGAACAGCCTTAGCAAAAGGCTTCCTGAAGGGAAAGATGTAACTCTGTGAGATGAATTAACAGAACACAGAGGAGTTTCTCAGAAAGCTTCTTTCCAGTTTTGAACGGAAGATATTTCCTTTTTCACCATAGCCCTCCATGGGCTTCCAAGTATCCCCTGCCAATTCCACAAGAACAGCTTTAGCGAAAGGTTTCTTGAAAGGGAAGATGTAACACTGTGAGACGAATTAACAGAACACAGAGCAGTTTCTCAGAAAGCTTCTTTCCAGTTTTGAACGGAAGATATTTCCTTTTTCACCTCAGCCCTCTATGGGCTTCCAAATATCCCTTTGCCAATTCCACAAGAACAGCCTTAGCGAAAGGCTTCTTGAAGGGAAAGATGTAACTCTGTGAGATGAATTAACAGAACACATAGCAGTTTCTCAGAAAGCTTCTTTCCAGTTTGGAACGGAAGATATTTCCTTTTTCACCATAGCCCTCTATGGGCTTCCAAATATCCCTTTGCCAATTCCACAAGAACAGCTTTAGCGAAAGGCTTCTTGAAGGGAAAGATGTAACTCGGTGAGATGTATTAACAGAACAAAGAGCAGTTTCTCAGAAAGCTTCTTTCCAGTTTTGAACGGAAGATATTTCCTTTTTCACCATAGCCCTCTATGGGCTTCCAAATATCCCTTTGCCAATTCCACAAGAACAGCCTTAGCGAAAAGCTTCTTGAAGGGAAAGATGTAACTCTGTGAGATGAATTAACACAACACAGAGCAGTTTCTCAGAAAGCTTCTTTCCGGTTTAGAACGGAAGATATTTCCTTTTTCACCATAGCCCTCTATGGGCTTCCAAATATCCCTTTGCCAATTCCACAAGAACAGCCTTAGCGAAAGGCTTCTTGAAGGGAAAGATGTAACTCTGTGAGATGAATTACCAGAACACAGAGCAGTTTCTCAGAAAGCTTCTTTCCAGTTTTGAACGGAAGATATGTCCTTTTTCACCACAGCCTTCTATGGGCTTCCAAATATCCCTTTGCCAATTCCACAAGAACAGCCTTAGCGAAACGCTTCTTGAAGGGAAAGATGTAACTCTGTGAGATGAATTAACAGAACACAGAGCAGTTTCTCAGAAAGCTTCTTTCCAGTTTTGAACGTAAGATATTTCCTTTTTCACCATAGCCCTCTATGGGCTTCCAAATATCCCTTTGCCAATTACACAAGAACAGGCTTAGCGAAAGGCTTCCTGAAGGGAAAGATGTAACTCTGTGAGATGAATTAACAGAACACAGAGCAGTTTCTCAGAAAGCTTCTTTCCAGTTTTGAACGGAAGATATTTCCTTTTTCACCATAGCCCTCTATGGGCTTCCAAATATCCCTTTGCCAATTCCACAAGAACAGCCTTAGCGAAAGGCTTCTTGAAGGGAAAGATGTAACTCTGTGAGATGAATTAACACAACACAGAGCAGTTTCTCAGAAAGCTTCTTTCCGGTTTAGAACGGAAGATATTTCCTTTTTCACCATAGCCCTCTATGGGCTTCCAAATATCCCTTTGCCAATTCCACAAGAACAGCCTTAGCGAAAGGCTTCTTGAAGGGAAAGATGTAACTCTGTGAGATGAATTAACAGAACACAGAGCAGTTTCTCAGAAAGCTTCTTTCCAGTTTTGAACGGAAGATATGTCCTTTTTCACCACAGCCTTCTATGGGCTTCCAAATATCCCTTTGCCAATTCACAAGAACAGCCTTAGCGAAACGCGTCTTGAAGGGAAAGATGTAACTCTGTGAGATGAATTAACAGAACACAGAGCAGTTTCTCAGAAAGCTTCTTTCCAGTTTTGAACGGAAGATTTTTCCTTTTTCACCATAGCCCTCTATGGGCTTCCAAATATCCCTTTGCCAATTCCACAACAACAGCCTTAGCGAAAGGCTTCTTGAAGGGAAAGATGTAACTCTGTGAGATGAATTAACAGAACACAGAGCAGTTTCTCAGGAAGCTTCTTTCCGGTTTTGAACGGAAGATATTTCCTTTTTCACCATAGCCCTCTATGGGCTTCCAAATATCCCTTTGCCAATTCCACAAGAACAGCCTTAGCGAAATGCTTCTTGAAGGGAAAGATGTAACTCTGTGAGATGAATTAACAGAACACAGAGCAGTTTCTCAGAAAGCTTCTTTCCAGTTTTGAACGGAAGATATTTCCTTTTTCACCATAGCCCTCTATGGGATTCCAAATATCCCTTTGACAATTCCACAAGAACAGCCTTAGCGAAAGGCTTCTTGAAGGGAAAGATGTAACTCTGTGAGATGAATTAACAGAACACAGAGCAGTTTCTCAGAAAGCTTCTTTCCAGTTTTGAACGGAAGATATTTCCTTTTTCACCATAGCCCTCTATGGGCTTCCAAATATCCCTTTGCCAATTCCACAAGAACAGCCTTAGCGAAAGGCTTCTTGAAGGGAAAGATGTAACTATGTGAGATGAATTAACAGAACACAGAGCAGTTTCTCAGAAAGCTTCTTTCCAGTTTTGAACGGAAGATATTTCCTTTTTCACCATAGCCCTCTAAGGGCTTCCAAATATCCCTTTGCCAATTCCACAAGAACAGCCTTAGCGAAAGGCTTCCTGAAAAGAAAGATGTAACTCTGTGAGATGAATTAACAGAACACAGAGCAGTTTCTCAGAAAGCTTCTTTCCAGTTTTGAACGGAAGATATTTCCTTTTTCACCTTAGCCCTCTATGTGCTTCCAAATATCCCTTTGCCAATTCCACAACAACAGCCTTAGCGAAAGGCTTCTTGAAGGGAAAGATGTAACTCTGTGA
Source organism: Chlorocebus sabaeus (assembly GCF_047675955.1). NCBI lineage: Eukaryota > Metazoa > Chordata > Mammalia > Primates > Cercopithecidae > Chlorocebus > Chlorocebus sabaeus. The sequence goes on along the minus strand of NW_027327888.1, from coordinate 26,293 downwards.
GATGAATTAACAGAACACAGAGCAGTTTCTCAGAAAGCTTCTTTGCAGTTTTGAACGGAAGATATTTCCTTTTTCACCATAGCCCTCTATGGGCTTCCAAATATCCCTTTGCCAATTCCACAAGAACAGCCTTAGCGAAAGGCTTCTTGAAGGGAAAGATGTAACTCTGTGAGATGAATTAACAGAACACAGAGCAGTTTCTCAGAAAGCTTCTTTCCAGTTTTGAACGGAAGATATTTCCCTTTTCACCATAGCCCTCTATGGGCTTCCAAATATCCCTTTGCCAATTCGACAAGAAGAGCCTTAGCGAAAGGCTTCTTGAAGGGAAAGATGTAACTCTTTGAGATGAATTAACAGAACACAGAGCAGTTTCTCAGAAAGCTTCTTTCCAGTTTTGAACGGAAGATATTTCCCTTTTCACCATAGCCCTCTATGGGCTTCCAAATATCCCTTTGCCAATTCCACAAGAACAGCCTTAGCGAAAGGCTTCCTGAAAAGAAAGATGTAACTCTGTGAGATGAATTAACAGAACACAGAGGAGTTTCTCAGAAAGCTTCTTTCCAGTTTTGAACGGAAGATATTTCCTTTTTCACCATAGCCCTCCATGGGCTTCCAAGTATCCCCTTGCCAATTCCACAAGAACAGCTTTAGCGAAAGGTTTCTTGAAAGGGAAGATGTAACACTGTGAGACGAATTAACAGAACACAGAGCAGTTTCTCAGAAAGCTTCTTTCCAGTTTTGAACGGAAGATATTTCCTTTTTCACCATAGCCCTCTATGTGCTTCCAAATATCCCTTTGCCAATTCCACAAGAACAGCCTTAGCGAAAGGCTTCTTGAAGGGAAAGATGTAACTCTGTGAGATGAATTAACAGAACACAGAGCAGTTTCTCAGAAAGCTTCTTTCCAGTTTTGAACGGAAGATATTTCCTTTTTCACCATAGCCCTCTATGGGCTTCCAAATATCCCTTTGCCAATTCCACAAGAACAGCCTTAGCGAAAGGCTTCTTGAAAGGTAAGATGTAACTCCATGAGATGAATTAACAGAATACAGAGCAGTTTCTCAGAAAGCTTCTTTCCAGTTTTGAACGGAAGATATTTCCTTTTTCACCATAGCCCTCTATGGGCTTCCAAATATCCCTTTGCCAATTCCACAAGAACAGGCTTAGCGAAAGGCTTCCTGAAGGGAAAGATGTAACTCTGTGAGATGAATTAACAGAACACAGAGCAGTTTCTCAGAAAGCTTCTTTCCAGTTTTGAACGGAAGATATTTCCTTTTTCACCATAGCCCTCTATGGGCTTCCAAATATCCCTTTGCCAATTCCACAAGAACAGCCTTAGCGAAAGGCTTCTTGAAAGGAAAGATGTAACTCTGTGAGATGAATTACCAGAACACAGAGCAGTTTCTCAGAAAGCTTCTTTCCAGTTTTGAACGGAAGATATTTCCTTTTTCACCATAGCCCTCTATGGGCTTCCAAATATCCCTTTGCCAATTCCACAAGAACAGCCTTAGCGAAAGTCTTCTTGAAAGGTAAGATGTAACTCCATGAGATGAATTAACAGAACACAGAGCAGTTTCTCAGAAAGCTTCTTTCCAGTTTTGAACGGAAGATATTTCCTTTTTCACCATAGCCCTCTATGGGCTTCCAAATATCCCTTTGCCAATTCCACAAGAACAGCCTTAGCGAAAGGCTTCTTGAAGGGAAAGATGTAACTCTGTGAGATGAATTAACGTAACACAGAGCAGTTTCTCAGAAAGCTTCTTTCCAGTTTTGAACGGAAGATATTTCCTTTTTCACCATAGCCCTCTATGGGCTTCCAAATATCCCTTTGCCAATTCCACAAGAACAGCCTTAGCGAAAGGCTTCTTGAAGGGAAAGATGTAACTCTGTGAGATGAATTAACACAACACAGAGCAGTTTCTCAGAAAGCTTCTTTCCGGTTTAGAACGGAAGATATTTCCTTTTTCACCATAGCCCTCTATGGGCTTCCAAATATCCCTTTGCCAATTCCACAAGAACAGCCTTAGCGAAAGGCTTCTTGAAGGGAAAGATGTAACTCTGTGAGATGAATTAACAGAACACAGAGCAGTTTCTCAGAAAGCTTCTTTCCAGTTTTGAACGGAAGATATGTCCTTTTTCACCACAGCCTTCTATGGGCTTCCAAATATCCCTTTGCCAATTCACAAGAACAGCCTTAGCGAAACGCGTCTTGAAGGGAAAGATGTAACTCTGTGAGATGAATTAACAGAACACAGAGCAGTTTCTCAGAAAGCTTCTTTCCAGTTTTGAACGGAAGATTTTTCCTTTTTCACCATAGCCCTCTAAGGGCTTCCAAATATCCCTTTGCCAATTCCACAACAACAGCCTTAGCGAAAGGCTTCTTGAAGGGAAAGATGTAACTCTGTGAGATGAATTAACAGAACACAGAGCAGTTTCTCAGGAAGCTTCTTTCCGGTTTTGAACGGAAGATATTTCCTTTTTCACCATAGCCCTCTATGGGCTTCCAAATATCCCTTTGCCAATTCCACAAGAACAGACTTAGCGAAATGCTTCTTGAAGGGAAAGATGTAACTCTGTGAGATGAATTAACAGAACACAGAGCAGTTTCTCAGAAAGCTTCTTTCCAGTTTTGAACGGAAGATATTTCCTTTTTCACCATAGCCCTCTATGGGATTCCAAATATCCCTTTGACAATTCCACAAGAACAGCCTTAGCGAAAGGCTTCTTGAAGGGAAAGATGTAACTCTGTGAGATGAATTAACAGAACACAGAGCAGTTTCTCAGAAAGCTTCTTTCCAGTTTTGAACGGAAGATATTTCCTTTTTCACCATAGCCCTCTATGGGCTTCCAAATATCCCTTTGCCAATTCCACAAGAACAGCCTTAGCGAAAGGCTTCTTGAAGGGAAAGATGTAACTCTGTGAGATGAATTAACAGAACACAGAGCAGTTTCTCAGAAAGCTTCTTTCCAGTTTTGAACGGAAGATATTTCCTTTTTCACCATAGCCCTCTAAGGGCTTCCAAATATCCCTTTGCCAATTCCACAAGAACAGCCTTAGCGAAAGGCTTCCTGAAAAGAAAGATGTAACTCTGTGAGATGAATTAACAGAACACAGAGCAGTTGCTCAGAAAGCTTCTTTCCAGTTTTGAACGGAAGATATTTCCTTTTTCACCTTAGCCCTCTATGGGCTTCCAAATATCCCTTTGCCAATTCCACAACAACAGCCTTAGCGAAAGGCTTCTTGAAGGGAAAGATGTAACTCTGTGAGATGAATTAACAGAACACAGAGCAGTTTCTCAGAAAGCTTCTTTGCAGTTTTGAACGGAAGATATTTCCTTTTTCACCATAGCCCTCTATGGGCTTCCAAATATCCCTTTGCCAATTCCACAAGAACAGCCTTAGCGAAAGGCTTCTTGAAGGGAAAGATGTAACTCTGTGAGATGAATTAACAGAACACAGAGCAGTTTCTCAGAAAGCTTCTTTCCAGTTTTGAACGGAAGATATTTCCCTTTTCACCATAGCCCTCTATGGGCTTCCAAATATCCCTTTGCCAATTCCACAAGAAGAGCCTTAGCGAAAGGCTTCTTGAAGGGAAAGATGTAACTCTGTGAGATGAATTAACAGAACACAGAGCAGTTTCTCAGAAAGCTTCTTTCCAGTTTTGAACGGAAGATATTTCCCTTTTCACCATAGCCCTCTATGGGCTTCCAAATATCCCTTTGCCAATTCCACAAGAACAGCCTTAGCGAAAGGCTTCCTGAAAAGAAAGATGTAACTCTGTGAGATGAATTAACAGAACACAGAGGAGTTTCTCAGAAAGCTTCTTTCCAGTTTTGAACGGAAGATATTTCCTTTTTCACCATAGCCCTCCATGGGCTTCCAAGTATCCTCTTGCCAATTCCACAAGAACAGCTTTAGCGAAAGGTTTCTTGAAAGGGAAGATGTAACACTGTGAGACGAATTAACAGAACACAGAGCAGTTTCTCAGAAAGCTTCTTTCCAGTTTTGAACGGAAGATATTTCCTTTTTCACCTCAGCCCTCTATGGGCTTCCAAATATCCCTTTGCCAATTCCACAAGAACAGCCTTAGCGAAAGGCTTCTTGAAGGGAAAGATGTAACTCTGTGAGATGAATTAACAGAACACATAGCAGTTTCTCAGAAAGCTTCTTTCCAGTTTGGAACGGAAGATATTTCCTTTTTCACCTCAGCCCTCTATGGGCTTCCAAATATCCCTTTGCCAATTCCACAAGAACAGCTTTAGCGAAAGGCTTCTTGAAGGGAAAGATGTAACTCGGTGAGATGAATTAACAGAACAAAGAGCAGTTTCTCAGAAAGCTTCTTTCCAGTTTTGAACGGAAGATATTTCCTTTTTCACCATAGCCCTCTATGGGCTTCCAAATATCCCTTTGCCAATTCCACAAGAACAGCCTTAGCGAAAGGCTTCTTGAAGGGAAAGATGTAACTCTGTGAGATGAATTAACACAACACAGAGCAGTTTCTCAGAAAGCTTCTTTCCGGTTTAGAACGGAAGATATTTCCTTTTTCACCATAGCCCTCTATGGGCTTCCAAATATCCCTTTGCCAATTCCACAAGAACAGCCTTAGCGAAAGGCTTCTTGAAGGGAAAGATGTAACTCTGTGAGATGAATTAACAGAACACAGAGCAGTTTCTCAGAAAGCTTCTTTCCAGTTTTGAACGGAAGATATGTCCTTTTTCACCACAGCCTTCTATGGGCTTCCAAATATCCCTTTGCCAATTCCACAAGAACAGCCTTAGCGAAACGCTTCTTGAAGGGAAAGATGTAACTCTGTGAGATGAATTAACAGAACACAGAGCAGTTTCTCAGAAAGCTTCTTTCCAGTTTTGAACGGAAGATATTTCCCTTTTCACCATAGCCCTCTATGGGCTTCCAAATATCCCTTTGCCAATTCCACAAGAAGAGCCTTAGCGAAAGGCTTCTTGAAGGGAAAGATGTAACTCTGTGAGATGAATTAACAGAACACAGAGCAGTTTCTCAGAAAGCTTCTTTCCAGTTTTGAACGGAAGATATTTCCCTTTTCACCATAGCCCTCTATGGGCTTCCAAATATCCCTTTGCCAATTCCACAATGACAGCCTTAGCGAAAGGCTTCCTGAAAAGAAAGATGTAACTCTGTGAGATGAATTAACAGAACACAGAGGAGTTTCTCAGAAAGCTTCTTTCCAGTTTTGAACGGAAGATATTTCCTTTTTCACCATAGCCCTCCATGGGCTTCCAAGTATCCCCTTGCCAATTCCACAAGAACAGCTTTAGCGAAAGGTTTCTTGAAAGGGAAGATGTAACACTGTGAGACGAATTAACAGAACACAGAGCAGTTTCTCAGAAAGCTTCTTTCCAGTTTTGAACGGAAGATATTTCCTTTTTCACCTCAGCCCTCTATGGGCTTCCAAATATCCCTTTGCCAATTCCACAAGAACAGCCTTAGCGAAAGGCTTCTTGAAGGGAAAGATGTAACTCTGTGAGATGAATTAACAGAACACATAGCAGTTTCTCAGAAAGCTTCTTTCCAGTTTGGAACGGAAGATATTTCCTTTTTCACCATAGCCCTCTATGGGCTTCCAAATATCCCTTTGCCAATTCCACAAGAACAGCTTTAGCGAAAGGCTTCTTGAAGGGAAAGATGTAACTCGGTGAGATGAATTAACAGAACAAAGAGCAGTTTCTCAGAAAGCTTCTTTCCAGTTTTGAACGGAAGATATTTCCTTTTTCACCATAGCCCTCTATGGGCTTCCAAATATCCCTTTGCCAATTCCACAAGAACAGCCTTAGCGAAAGGCTTCTTGAAGGGAAAGATGTAACTCTGTGAGATGAATTAACACAACACAGAGCAGTTTCTCAGAAAGCTTCTTTCCGGTTTAGAACGGAAGATATTTCCTTTTTCACCATAGCCCTCTATGGGCTTCCAAATATCCCTTTGCCAATTCCACAAGAACAGCCTTAGCGAAAGGCTTCTTGAAGGGAAAGATGTAACTCTGTGAGATGAATTAACAGAACACAGAGCAGTTTCTCAGAAAGCTTCTTTCCAGTTTTGAACGGAAGATATGTCCTTTTTCACCATAGCCCTCTATGGGCTTCCAAATATCCCTTTGCCAATTCCACAAGAACAGCCTTAGCGAAAGTCTTCTTGAAAGGTAAGATGTAACTCCATGAGATGAATTAACAGAACACAGAGCAGTTTCTCAGAAAGCTTCTTTCCAGTTTTGAACGGAAGATATTTCCTTTTACACCATAGCCCTCTATGGGCTTCCAAATATCCCTTTGCCAATTCCACAAGAACAGGCTTAGCGAAAGGCTTCCTGAAGGGAAAGATGTAACTCTGTGAGATGAATTAACAGAACACAGAGCAGTTTCTCAGAAAGCTTCTTTCCAGTTTTGAACGGAAGATATTTCCTTTTTCACCATAGCCCTCTATGGGCTTCCAAATATCCCTTTGCCAATTCCACAAGAACAGCCGTAGCGAAAGGCTTCTTGAAGGGAAAGATGTAACACTGTGAGATGAATTAACACAACACGGAGCAGTTTCTCAGAAAGCTTCTTTCCGGTTTAGAACGGAAGATATTTCCTTTTTCACCATAGCCCTCTATGGGCTTCCAAATATCCCTTTGCCAATTCCACAAGAACAGCCTTAGCGAAAGGCTTCTTGAAGGGAAAGATGTAACTCTGTGAGATGAATTAACAGAACACAGAGCAGTTTCTCAGAAAGCTTCTTTCCAGTTTTGAACGGAAGATATGTCCTTTTTCACCACAGCCTTCTATGGGCTTCCAAATATCCCTTTGCCAATTCCACAAGAAGAGCCTTAGCGAAAGGCTTCTTGAAGGGAAAGATGTAACTCTGTGAGATGAATTAACAGAACACAGAGCAGTTTCTCAGAAAGCTTCTTTCCAGTTTTGAACGGAAGATTTTTCCTTTTTCACCATAGCCCTCTATGGGCTTCCAAATATCCCTTTGCCAATTCCACAAGAACAGCCTTAGCGAAAGGCTTCTTGAAGGGAAAGATGTAACTCTGTGAGATGAATTAACAGAACACAGAGCAGTTTCTCAGGAAGCTTCTTTCCGGTTTTGAACGGAAGATATTTCCTTTTTCACCATAGCCCTCTATGGGCTTCCAAATATCCCTTTGCAAATTCCACAAGAACAGCCTTAGCGAAACGCTTCTTGAAGGGAAAGATGTAACTCTGTGAGATGAATTAACAGAACACAGAGCAGTTTCTCAGAAAGCTTCTTTCCAGTTTTGAACGGAAGATATTTCCTTTTTCACCATAGCCCTCTATGGGATTCCAAATATCCCTTTGACAATTCCACAAGAACAGCCTTAGCGAAAGGCTTCTTGAAGGGAAAGCTGTAACTCTGTGAGATGAATTAACAGAACACAGAGCAGTTTCTCAGAAAGCTTCTTTCCAGTTTTGAACGGAAGATATTTCCTTTTTCACCATAGCCCTCTATGGGCTTCCAAATATCCCTATGCCAATTCCACAAGAACAGCCTTAGCGAAAGGCTTCTTGAAGGGAAAGATGTAACTCTGTGAGATGAATTAACAGAACACAGAGCAGTTTCTCAGAAAGCTTCTTTCCAGTTTTGAACGGAAGATATTTCCTTTTTCACCATAGCCCTCTAAGGGCTTCCAAATATCCCTTTGCCAATTCCACAAGAACAGCCTTAGCGAAAGGCTTCCTGAAAAGAAAGATGTAACTCTGTGAGATGAATTAACAGAACACAGAGCAGTTTCTCAGAAAGCTTCTTTCCAGTTTTGAACGGAAGATATTTCCTTTTTCACCTTAGCCCTCTATGGGCTTCCAAATATCCCTTTGCCAATTCCACAACAACAGCCTTAGCGAAAGGCTTCTTGAAGGGAAAGATGTAACTCTGTGAGATGAATTAAAAGAACACAAAGCAGTTTCTCAGAAAGCTTCTTTGCAGTTTTGAACGGAAGATATTTCCTTTTTCACCATAGCCCTCTATGGGCTTCCAAATATCCCTTTGCCAATTCCACAAGAACAGCCTTAGCGAAAGGCTTCTTGAAGGGAAAGATGTAACTCTGTGAGATGAATTAACAGAACACAGAGCAGTTTCTCAGAAAGCTTCTTTCCAGTTTTGAACGGAAGATATTTCCCTTTTCACCATAGCCCTCTATGGGCTTCCAAATATCCCTTTGCCAATTCCACAAGAAGAGCCTTAGCGAAAGGCTTCTTGAAGGGAAAGATGTAACTCTGTGAGATGAATTAACAGAACACAGAGCAGTTTCTCAGAAAGCTTCTTTCCAGTTTTGAACGGAAGATATTTCCCTTTTCACCATAGCCCTCTATGGGCTTCCAAATATCCCTTTGCCAATTCCACAAGAACAGCCTTAGCGAAAGGCTTCCTGAAAAGAAAGATGTAACTCTGTGAGATGAATTAACAGAACACAGAGGAGTTTCTCAGAAAGCTTCTTTCCAGTTTTGAACGGAAGATATTTCCTTTTTCACCATAGCCCTCCATGGGCTTCCAAGTATCCCCTTGCCAATTCCACAAGAACAGCTTTAGCGAAAGGTTTCTTGAAAGGGAAGATGTAACACTGTGAGACGAATTAAGAGAACACAGAGCAGTTTCTCAGAAAGCTTCTTTCCAGTTTTGAACGGAAGATATTTCCTTTTTCACCTCAGCCCTCTATGGGCTTCCAAATATCCCTTTGCCAATTCCACAAGAACAGCCTTAGCGAAAGGCTTCTTGAAGGGAAAGATGTAACTCTGTGAGATGAATTAACAGAACACATAGCAGTTTCTCAGAAAGCTTCTTTCCAGTTTGGAACGGAAGATATTTCCTTTTTCACCATAGCCCTCTATGGGCTTCCAAATATCCCTTTGCCAATTCCACAAGAACAGCCTTAGCAAAAGGCTTCCTGAAGGGAAAGATGTAACTCTGTGAGATGAATTAACAGAACACAGAGGAGTTTCTCAGAAAGCTTCTTTCCAGTTTTGAACGGAAGATATTTCCTTTTTCACCATAGCCCTCCATGGGCTTCCAAGTATCCCCTTGCCAATTCCACAAGAACAGCTTTAGCGAAAGGTTTCTTGAAAGGGAAGATGTAACACTGTGAGACGAATTAAGAGAACACAGAGCAGTTTCTCAGAAAGCTTCTTTCCAGTTTTGAACGGAAGATATTTCCTTTTTCACCTCAGCCCTCTATGGGCTTCCAAATATCCCTTTGCCAATTCCACAAGAACAGCCTTAGCGAAAGGCTTCTTGAAGGGAAAGATGTAACTCTGTGAGATGAATTAACAGAACACATAGCAGTTTCTCAGAAAGCTTCTTTCCAGTTTGGAACGGAAGATATTTCCTTTTTCACCATAGCCCTCTATGGGCTTCCAAATATCCCTTTGCCAATTCCACAAGAACAGCTTTAGCGAAAGGCTTCTTGAAGGGAAAGATGTAACTCGGTGAGATGAATTAACAGAACAAAGAGCAGTTTCTCAGAAAGCTTCTTTCCAGTTTTGAACGGAAGATATTTCCTTTTTCACCATAGCCCTCTATGGGCTTCCAAATATCCCTTTGCCAATTCCAAAAGAACAGCCTTAGCGAAAGGCTTCTTGAAGGGAAAGATGTAACTCTGTGAGATGAATTAACACAACACAGAGCAGTTTCTCAGAAAGCTTCTTTCCGGTTTAGAACGGAAGATATTTCCTTTTTCTCCATAGCCCTCTATGGGCTTCCAAATATCCCTTTCCCAATTCCACAAGAACAGCCTTAGCGAAAGGCTTCTTGAAGGGAAAGATGTAACTCTGTGAGATGAATTAACAGAACACAGAGCAGTTTCTCAGAAAGCTTCTTTCCAGTTTTGAACGGAAGATATGTCCTTTTTCACCACAGCCTTCTATGGGCTTCCAAATATCCCTTTGCCAATTCCACAAGAACAGCCTTAGCGAAACGCTTCTTGAAGGGAAAGATGTAACTCTATGAGATGAATTAACAGAACACAGAGCAGTTTCTCAGAAAGCTTCTTTCCGGTTTTGAACGGAAGATATTTCCTTTTTCACCATAGCCCTCTATGGGCTTCCAAATATCCCTTTGCCAATTCCACAAGAACAGCCTTAGCGAAAGGCTTCGTGAAGAGGAAGATGTAACTCTGTGAGATGAATTAACAGAACACAGAGCAGTTTCTCAGAAAGCTTCTTTCCAGTTTTGAACGGAAGATATTTCCTTTTTCACCTCAGCCCTCTATGGGCTTCCAAATATCCCTTTGCCAATTCCACAAGAACAGCGTTAGCGAAAGGATTCTTGAAAGGAAAGATATAACTCTTTGAGATGAATTAACAGAACACAGAGCAGTTTCTCAGAAAGCTTCTTTCCAGTTTTGAACGGAAGATATTTCCTTTTTCACCATAGCCCTCTATGGGCTTCCAAATATCCCTTTGCCAATTCCACAAGAACAGCCTTAGCGAAAGGCTTCTTGAAGGGAAAGATGTAACTCTGTGAGATGAATTAACAGAACACCGAGCAGTTTCTCAGAAAGCTTCTTTCCAGTTTTGAACGGAAGATATTTCCTTTTTCACCATAGCCCTCTATGGGCTTCCAAATATCCCTTTGCCAATTCCACAAGAACAGCTTTAGCGAAAGGCTTCTTGAAGGGAAAGATGTAACTCGGTGAGATGAATTAACAGAACAAAGAGCAGTTTCTCAGAAAGCTTCTTTCCAGTTTTGAACGGAAGATATTTCTTTTTTCACCATAGCCCTCTATGAGCTTCCAAATATCCCTTTGCCAATTCCAAAAGAACAGCCTTAGCGAAAGGGTTCTGGAAGGGAAAGATGTAACTCCGTGAGATGAATTAACAGAACACAGAGCAGTTTCTCAGAATGCTTCTTTCCAGTTTTGAACGGAAGATATTTCCTTTTTCACCATAGCCCTCTATGGGCTTCCAAGTATCTCTTTGCCAATTCCACAAGAACAGCCTTAGCAAAAGGCTTCCTGAAGGGAAAGATGTAACTCTGTGAAATGAATTAACAGAACACAGAGCAGTTTCTCAGAAAGCTTCTTTCCAGTTTTGAACGGAAGATATTTCCTTTTTCACCATAGCCCTCTATGGGCTTCCAAATATCCCTTTGCCAATTCCACAAGAACAGCCTTAGCGAAAGACTTCCTGAAGGGAAAGATGTAATTCTGTGAGATGAATTAGCAGAACACAGAGCAGTTTCTCAGAAAGCTTCTTTCCAGTTTTGAACGGAAGATATTTCCTTTTTCACCATAGCCCTCTATGGGCTTTCAAATATCCCTTTGCCAATTCCACAAGAACAGCCTTAGCGAAAGGCTTCTTGAAGGGAAAGATGTAACTCTGTGAGATGAATTAACAGAACACAGAGCAGTTTCTCAGAAAGCTTCTTTCCAGTTTTGAACGGAAGATATTTCCTTTTTCACCATAGCCCTCTATGGGCTTCCAAATATCCCTTTGCCAATTCCACAAGAACAGCCTTTGCGAAAGGCTTCTTGAAGGGAAAGATGTAACTCTGTGAGATGAATTAACAGAACACAGAGCAGTTTCTCAGAAAGCTTCTTTCCAGTTTTGAACGGAAGATATTTCCTTTTTCACCATAGCCCTCTATGGGCTTCCAAATATCCCTTTGCCAATTCCACAAGAACAGCCTTAGCGAAAGTCTTCTTGAAAGGTAAGATGTAACTCCATGAGATGAATTAACAGAACACAGAGCAGTTTCTCAGAAAGCTTCTTTCCAGTTTTGAACGGAAGATATTTCCTTTTTCACCATAGCCCTCTATGGGCTTCCAAATATCCCTTTGCCAATTCCACAAGAACAGGCTTAGCGAAAGGCTTCCTGAAGGGAAAGATGTAACTCTGTGAGATGAATTAACAGAACACAGAGCAGTTTCTCAGAAAGCTTCTTTCCAGTTTTGAACGGAAGATATTTCCTTTTTCACCATAGCCCTCTATGGGCTTCCAAATATCCCTTTGCCAATTCCACAAGAACAGCCTTAGCGAAAGGCTTCTTGAAGGGAAAGATGTAACTCTGTGAGATGAATTAACACAACACAGAGCAGTTTCTCAGAAAGCTTCTTTCCGGTTTAGAACGGAAGATATTTCCTTTTTCACCATAGCCCTCTATGGGCTTCCAAATATCCCTTTGCCAATTCCACAAGAACAGCCTTAGCGAAAGGCTTCTTGAAGGGAAAGATGTAACTCTGTGAGATGAATTAACAGAACACAGAGCAGTTTCTCAGAAAGCTTCTTTCCAGTTTTGAACGGAAGATATGTCCTTTTTCACCACAGCCTTCTATGGGCTTCCAAATATCCCTTTGCCAATTCCACAAGAACAGCCTTAGCGAAACGCTTCTTGAAGGGAAAGATGTAACTCTGTGAGATGAATTAACAGAACACAGAGCAGTTTCTCAGAAAGCTTCTTTCCAGTTTTGAACGGAAGATTTTTCCTTTTTCACCATAGCCCTCTATGGGCTTCCAAATATCCCTTTGCCAATTCCACAAGAACAGCCTTAGCGAAAGGCTTCTTGAAGGGAAAGATGTAACTCTGTGAGATGAATTAACAGAACACAGAGCAGTTTCTCAGGAAGCTTCTTTCCGGTTTTGAACGGAAGATATTTCCTTTTTCACCATAGCCCTCTATGGCTTCCAAATATCCCTTTGCCAATTCCACAAGAACAGCCTTAGCGAAACGCTTCTTGAAGGGAAAGATGTAACTCTGTGAGATGAATTAACAGAACACAGAGCAGTTTCTCAGAAAGCTTCTTTCCAGTTTTGAACGGAAGATATTTCCTTTTTCACCTTAGCCCTCTATGGGATTCCAAATATCCCTTTGCCAATTCCACAAGAACAGCCTTAGCGAAAGGCTTCTTGAAGGGAAAGCTGTAACTCTGTGAGATGAATTAACAGAACACAGAGCAGTTTCTCAGAAAGCTTCTTTCCAGTTTTGAACGGAAGATATTTCCTTTTTCACCATAGCCCTCTATGGGCTTCCAAATATCCCTTTGCCAATTCCACAAGAACAGCCTTAGCGAAAGGCTTCTTGAAGGGAAAGATGTAACTCTGTGAGATGAATTAACAGAACACAGAGCAGTTTCTCAGAAAGCTTCTTTCCGGTTTTGAACGGAAGATATTTCCTTTTTCACCATAGCCCTCTATGGGCTTCCAAATATCCCTTTGCCAATTCCACAAGAAGAGCCTTAGCGAAAGTCTTCTTGAAAGGTAAGATGTAACTCCATGAGATGAATTAACAGAATACAGAGCAGTTTCTCAGAAAGCTTCTTTCCAGTTTTGAACGGAAGATATTTCCTTTTTCACCATAGCCCTCTATGGGCTTCCAAATATCCCTTTGCCAATTCCACAAGAACAGGCTTAGCGAAAGGCTTCCTGAAGGGAAAGATGTAACTCTGTGAGATGAATTAACAGAACACAGAGCAGTTTCTCAGAAAGCTTCTTTCCAGTTTTGAACGGAAGATATTTCCTTTTTCACCATAGCCCTCTATGGGCTTCCAAATATCCCTTTGCCAATTCCACAAGAACAGCCTTAGCGAAAGGCTTCTTGAAGGGAAAGATGTAACTCTGTGAGATGAATTACCAGAACACAGAGCAGTTTCTCAGAAAGCTTCTTTCCAGTTTTGAACGGAAGATATTTCCTTTTTCACCATAGCCCTCTATGGGCTTCCAAATATCCCTTTGCCAATTCCACAAGAACAGGCTTAGCGAAAGGCTTCCTGAAGGGAAAGATGTAACTCTGTGAGATGAATTAACAGAACACAGAGCAGTTTCTCAGAAAGCTTCTTTCCAGTTTTGAACGGAAGATATTTCCTTTTTCACCATAGCCCTCTATGGGCTTCCAAATATCCCTTTGCCAATTCCACAAGAACAGCCTTAGCGAAAGGCTTCTTGAAGGGAAAGATGTAACTCTGTGAGATGAATTAACACAACACAGAGCAGTTTCTCAGAAAGCTTCTTTCCGGTTTAGAACGGAAGATATTTCCTTTTTCACCATAGCCCTCTATGGGCTTCCAAATATCCCTTTGCCAATTCCACAAGAACAGCCTTAGCGAAAGGCTTCTTGAAGGGAAAGATGTAACTCTGTGAGATGAATTAACAGAACACAGAGCAGTTTCTCAGAAAGCTTCTTTCCAGTTTTGAACGGAAGATATGTCCTTTTTCACCACAGCCTTCTATGGGCTTCCAAATATCCCTTTGCCAATTCCACAAGAACAGCCTTAGCGAAACGCGTCTTGAAGGGAAAGATGTAACTCTGTGAGATGAATTAACAGAACACAGAGTAGTTTCTCAGAAAGCTTCTTTCCAGTTTTGAACGGAAGATATTTCCTTTTTCACCTTAGCCCTCTATGGGCTTCCAAATATCCCTTTGCCAATTCCACAACAACAGCCTTAGCGAAAGGCTTCTTGAAGGGAAAGATGTAACTCTGTGAGATGAATTAACAGAACACAGAGCAGTTTCTCAGAAAGCTTCTTTGCAGTTTTGAACGGAAGATATTTCCTTTTTCACCATAGCCCTCTATGGGCTTCCAAATATCCCTTTGCCAATTCCACAAAAACAGCCTTAGCGAAAGGCTTCTTGAAGGGAAAGATGTAACTCTGTGAGATGAATTAACAGAACACAGAGCAGTTTCTCAGAAAGCTTCTTTCCAGTTTTGAACGGAAGATATTTCCCTTTTCACCATAGCCCTCTATGGGCTTCCAAATATCCCTTTGCCAATTCCACAAGAAGAGCCTTAGCGAAAGGCTTCTTGAAGGGAAAGATGTAACTGTGTGAGATGAATTAACAGAACACAGAGCAGTTTCTCAGAAAGCTTCTTTCCAGTTTTGAACGGAAGATATTTCCCTTTTCACCATAGCCCTCTATGGGCTTCCAAATATCCCTTTGCCAATTCCACAAGAACAGCCTTAGCGAAAGGCTTCCTGAAAAGAAAGATGTAACTCTGTGAGATGAATTAACAGAACACAGAGGAGTTTCTCAGAAAGCTTCTTTCCAGTTTTGAACGGAAGATATTTCCTTTTTCACCATAGCCCTCCATGGGCTTCCAAGTATCCCCTTGCCAATTCCACAAGAACAGCTTTAGCGAAAGGTTTCTTGAAAGGGAAGATGTAACACTGTGAGACGAATTAACAGAACACAGAGCAGTTTCTCAGAAAGCTTCTTTCCAGTTTTGAACGGAAGATATTTCCTTTTTCACCTCAGCCCTCTATGGGCTTCCAAATATCCCTTTGCCAATTCCACAAGAACAGCCTTAGCGAAAGGCTTCCTGAAGGGAAAGATGTAACTCTGTGAGATGAATTAACAGAACACATAGCAGTTTCTCAGAAAGCTTCTTTCCAGTTTGGAACGGAAGATATTTCCTTTTTCACCATAGCCCTCTATGGGCTTCCAAATATCCCTTTGCCAATTCCACAAGAACAGCTTTAGCGAAAGGCTTCTTGAAGGGAAAGATGTAACTCGGTGAGATGAATTAACAGAACAAAGAGCAGTTTCTCAGAAAGCTTCTTTCCAGTTTTGAACGGAAGATATTTCCTTTTTCACCATAGCCCTCTATGGGCTTCCAAATATCCCTTTGCCTATTCCACAAGAACAGCCTTAGCGAAAGGCTTCTGTAAGGGAAAGATGTAACTCCGTGAGATGAATTAACAGAACACAGAGCAGTTTCTCAGAATGCTTCTTTCCAGTTTTGAGCTTAAGATATTTCCTTTTTCACCATAGCCCTCTATGGGCTTCCAAATATCCCTTTGCCAATTGCACAAGAACAGCCTTAGCAAAAGGCTTCCTGAAGGGAAAGATGTAACTCTGTGAGATGAATTAACAGAACACAGAGGAGTTTCTCAGAAAGCTTCTTTCCAGTTTTGAACGGAAGATATTTCCTTTTTCACCATAGCCCTCCATGGGCTTCCAAGTATCCCCTTGCCAATTCCACAAGAACAGCTTTAGCGAAAGGTTTCTTGAAAGGGAAGATGTAACACTGTGAGACGAATTAACAGAACACAGAGCAGTTTCTCAGAAAGCTTCTTTCCAGTTTTGAACGGAAGATATTTCCTTTTTCACCTCAGCCCTCTATGGGCTTCCAAATATCCCTTTGCCAATTCCACAAGAACAGCCTTAGCGAAAGGCTTCTTGAAGGGAAAGATGTAACTCTGTGAGATGAATTAACAGAACACATAGCAGTTTCTCAGAAAGCTTCTTTCCAGTTTGGAACGGAAGATATTTCCTTTTTCACCATAGCCCTCTATGGGCTTCCAAATATCCCTTTGCCAATTCCACAAGAACAGCTTTAGCGAAAGGCTTCTTGAAGGGAAAGATGTAACTCGGTGAGATGAATTAACAGAACAAAGAGCAGTTTCTCAGAAAGCTTCTTTCCAGTTTTGAACGGAAGATATTTCCTTTTTCACCATAGCCCTCTATGGGCTTCCAAATATCCCTTTGCCAATTCCACAAGAACAGCCTTAGCGAAAGGCTTCTGTAAGGGAAAGATGTAACTCCGTGAGATGAATTAACAGAACACAGAGCAGTTTCTCAGAATGCTTCTTTCCAGTTTTGAACGGAAGATATTTCCTTTTTCACCATAGCCCTCTATGGGCTTCCAAATATCCCTTTGCCAATTCCACAAGAACAGCCTTAGCGAAAGGCTTCTTGAAGGGAAAGATGT
This sequence comes from Chlorocebus sabaeus, assembly GCF_047675955.1. NCBI lineage: Eukaryota > Metazoa > Chordata > Mammalia > Primates > Cercopithecidae > Chlorocebus > Chlorocebus sabaeus. The sequence continues at coordinate 9,621 of NW_027327888.1, read as the reverse complement.
AACTCTGTGAGATGAATTAACAGAACACAGAGCAGTTTCTCAGAAAGCTTCTTTCCAGTTTTGAACGGAAGATATTTCCCTTTTCACCATAGCCCTCTATGGGCTTCCAAATATCCCTTTGCCAATTCCACAAGAACAGCCTTAGCGAAAGGCTTCTTGAAGGGAAAGATGTAACTCTGTGAGATGAATTAACAGAACACAGAGCAGTTTCTCAGAAAGCTTCTTTCCAGTTTTGAACGGAAGATATTTCCCTTTTCACCATAGCCCTCTATGGGCTTCCAAATATCCCTTTGCCAATTCCACAAGAACAGCCTTAGCGAAAGGCTTCCTGAAAAGAAAGATGTAACTCTGTGAGATGAATTAACAGAACACAGAGGAGTTTCTCAGAAAGCTTCTTTCCAGTTTTGAACGGAAGATATTTCCTTTTTCACCATAGCCCTCCATGGGCTTCCAAGTATCCCCTTGCCAATTCCACAAGAACAGCTTTAGCGAAAGGTTTCTTGAAAGGGAAGATGTAACACTGTGAGACGAATTAACAGAACACAGAGCAGTTTCTCAGAAAGCTTCTTTCCAGTTTTGAACGGAAGTTATTTCCTTTTTCACCTCAGCCCTCTATGGGCTTCCAAATATCCCTTTGCCAATTCCACAAGAACAGCCTTAGCGAAAGGCTTCTTGAAGGGAAAGATGTAACTCTGTGAGATGAATTAACAGAACACATAGCAGTTTCTCAGAAAGCTTCTTTCCAGTTTGGAACGGAAGATATTTCCTTTTTCACCATAGCCCTCTATGGGCTTCCAAATATCCCTTTGCCAATTCCACAAGAACAGCTTTAGCGAAAGGCTTCTTGAAGGGAAAGATGTATCTCGGTGAGATGAATTAACAGAACAAAGAGCAGTTTCTCAGAAAGCTTCTTTCCAGTTTTGAACGGAAGATATTTCCTTTTTCACCATAGCCCTCTATGGGCTTCCAAATATCCCTTTGCCAATTCCACAAGAACAGCCTTAGCGAAAGGCTTCTGTAAGGGAAAGATGTAACTCCGTGAGATGAATTAACAGAACACAGAGCAGTTTCTCAGAATGCTTCTTTCCAGTTTTGAACTTAAGATATTTCCTTTTTCACCATAGCCCTCTATGGGCTTCCAAATATCCCTTTGCCAATTCCACAAGAACAGCCTTAGCAAAAGGCTTCCTGAAGGGAAAGATGTAACTCTGTGAGATGAATTAACAGAACACAGAGGAGTTTCTCAGAAAGCTTCTTTCCAGTTTTGAACGGAAGATATTTCCTTTTTCACCATAGCCCTCCAGGGGCTTCCAAGTATCCCCTTGCCAATTCCACAAGAACAGCTTTAGCGAAAGGTTTCTTGAAAGGGAAGATGTAACACTGTGAGACGAATTAACAGAACACAGAGCAGTTTCTCAGAAAGCTTCTTTCCAGTTTTGAACGGAAGATATTTCCTTTTTCACCTCAGCCCTCTATGGGCTTCCAAATATCCCTTTGCCAATTCCACAAGAACAGCCTTAGCGAAAGGCTTCTTGAAGGGAAAGATGTAACTCTGTGAGATGAATTAACAGAACACATAACAGTTTCTCAGAAAGCTTCTTTCCAGTTTGGAACGGAAGATATTTCCTTTTTCACCATAGCCCTCTATGGGCTTCCAAATATCCCTTTGCCAATTCCACAAGAACAGCTTTAGCGAAAGGCTTCTTGAAGGGAAAGATGTAACTCGGTGAGATGAATTAACAGAACAAAGAGCAGTTTCTCAGAAAGCTTCTTTCCAGTTTTGAACGGAAGATATTTCCTTTTTCACCATAGCCCTCTATGGGCTTCCAAATATCCCTTTGCCAATTCCACAAGAACAGCCTTAGCGAAAGGCTTCTGTAAGGGAAAGATGTAACTCCGTGAGATGAATTAACAGAACACAGAGCAGTTTCTCAGAATGCTTCTTTCCAGTTTTGAACGGAAGATATTTCCTTTTTCACCATAGCCCTCTATGGGCTTCCAAATATCCCTTTGCCAATTCCACAAGAACAGCCTTAGCGAAAGGCTTCTTGAAGGGAAAGATGTAACTCTGTGAGATGAATTAACAGAACACAGAGCAGTTTCTCAGAAAGCTTCTTTCCAGTTTTGAACGGAAGATATTTCCCTTTTCACCATAGCCCTCTATGGGCTTCCAAATATCCCTTTGCCAATTCCACAAGAAGAGCCTTAGCGAAAGGCTTCTTGAAGGGAAAGATGTAACTCTGTGAGATGAATTAACAGAACACAGAGCAGTTTCTCAGAAAGCTTCTTTCCAGTTTTGAACGGAAGATATTTCCCTTTTCACCATAGCCCTCTATGGGCTTCCAAATATCCCTTTGCCAATTCCACAAGAACAGCCTTAGCGAAAGGCTTCCTGAAAAGAAAGATGTAACTCTGTGAGATGAATTAACAGAACACAGAGGAGTTTCTCAGAAAGCTTCTTTCCAGTTTTGAACGGAAGATATTTCCTTTTTCACCATAGCCCTCCATGGGCTTCCAAGTATCCCCTTGCCAATTCCACAAGAACAGCTTTAGCGAAAGGTTTCTTGAAAGGGAAGATGTAACACTGTGAGACGAATTAACAGAACACAGAGCAGTTTCTCAGAAAGCTTCTTTCCAGTTTTGAACGGAAGTTATTTCCTTTTTCACCTCAGCCCTCTATGGGCTTCCAAATATCCCTTTGCCAATTCCACAAGAACAGCCTTAGCGAAAGGCTTCTGAAGGGAAAGATGTAACTCTGTGAGATGAATTAACAGAACACATAGCAGTTTCTCAGAAAGATTCTTTCCAGTTTGGAACGGAAGATATTTCCTTTTTCACCATAGCCCTCTATGGGCTTCCAAATATCCCTTTGCCAATTCCACAAGAACAGCTTTAGCGAAAGGCTTCTTGAAGGGAAAGATGTAAATCGGTGATATGAATTAACATAACAAAGAGCAGTTTCTCAGAAAGCTTCTTTCCAGTTTTGAACGGAAGATATTTCCTTTTTCACCATAGCCCTCTATGGGCTTCCAAATATCCCTTTGCCAATTCCACAAGAACAGCCTTAGCGAAAGGCTTCTGTAAGGGAAAGATGTAACTCTGTGAGATGAATTAACAGAACACAGAGCAGTTTCTCAGAATGCTTCTTTCCAGTTTTGAACGGAAGTTATTTCCTTTTTCACCATAGCCATCTATGGGCTTCCAAATATCTCTTTGCCAATTCCACAAGAACAGCCTTAGCAAAAGGCTTCCTGAAGGGAAAGATGTAACTCTGTGAAATGAATTAACAGAACACAGAGCAGTTTCTCAGAAAGCTTCTTTCCAGTTTTTAACGGAAGATATTTCCTTTTTCACCATAGCCCTCTATGGGCTTCCAAATATCCCTTTGCCAATTCCACAAGAACAGCCTTAGCGAAAGGCTTCTTGAAAGGTAAGATGTAACTCCGTGAGATGAATTAACAGAACACAGAGCAGTTTCTCAGAAAGCTTCTTTCCAGTTTTGAACGGAAGATATTTCCTTTTTCACCATAGACTTCTATGGGCTTCCAAATATCCCTTTGCCAATTCCACAAGAACAGGCTTAGCGAAAGGCTTCCTGAAGGGCAAGATGTAACTCTGTGAGATGAATTAACAGAACACAGAGCAGTTTCTCAGTAAGCTTCTTTCCAGTTTTGAACGGAAGATATTTCCTTTTTCACCATAGCCCTCTATGGGCTTCCAAATATCCCTTTGCCAATTACACAAGAACAGCCTTAGCGAAAGGCTTCTTGAAGAGAAAGATGTAACTCTGTGAGATGAATTAACAGAACACAGAGGAGTTTCTCAGAAAGCTTCTTTCCAGTTTTGAACGGAAGATATTTCCTTTTTCACCATAGCCCTCCAGGGGCTTCCAAGTATCCCCTTGCCAATTCCACAAGAACAGCTTTAGCGAAAGGTTTCTTGAAAGGGAAGATGTAACACTGTGAGACGAATTAACAGAACACAGAGCAGTTTCTCAGAAAGCTTCTTTCCAGTTTTGAACGGAAGATATTTCCTTTTTCACCTCAGCCCTCTATGGGCTTCCAAATATCCCTTTGCCAATTCCACAAGAACAGCCTTAGCGAAAGGCTTCTTGAAGGGAAAGATGTAACTCTGTGAGATGAATTAACAGAACACATAACAGTTTCTCAGAAAGCTTCTTTCCAGTTTGGAACGGAAGATATTTCCTTTTTCACCATAGCCCTCTATGGGCTTCCAAATATCCCTTTGCCAATTCCACAAGAACAGCTTTAGCGAAAGGCTTCTTGAAGGGAAAGATGTAACTCGGTGAGATGAATTAACAGAACAAAGAGCAGTTTCTCAGAAAGCTTCTTTCCAGTTTTGAACGGAAGATATTTCCTTTTTCACCATAGCCCTCTATGGGCTTCCAAATATCCCTTTGCCAATTCCACAAGAACAGCCTTAGCGAAAGGCTTCTGTAAGGGAAAGATGTAACTCCGTGAGATGAATTAACAGAACACAGAGCAGTTTCTCAGAATGCTTCTTTCCAGTTTTGAACGGAAGATATTTCCTTTTTCACCATAGCCCTCTATGGGCTTCCAAATATCCCTTTGCCAATTCCACAAGAACAGCCTTAGCGAAAGGCTTCTTGAAGGGAAAGATGTAACTCTGTGAGATGAATTAACAGAACACAGAGCAGTTTCTCAGAAAGCTTCTTTCCAGTTTTGAACGGAAGATATTTCCCTTTTCACCATAGCCCTCTATGGGCTTCCAAATATCCCTTTGCCAATTCCACAAGAAGAGCCTTAGCGAAAGGCTTCTTGAAGGGAAAGATGTAACTCTGTGAGATGAATTAACAGAACACAGAGCAGTTTCTCAGAAAGCTTCTTTCCAGTTTTGAACGGAAGATATTTCCCTTTTCACCATAGCCCTCTATGGGCTTCCAAATATCCCTTTGCCAATTCCACAAGAACAGCCTTAGCGAAAGGCTTCCTGAAAAGAAAGATGTAACTCTGTGAGATGAATTAACAGAACACAGAGGAGTTTCTCAGAAAGCTTCTTTCCAGTTTTGAACGGAAGATATTTCCTTTTTCACCATAGCCCTCCATGGGCTTCCAAGTATCCCCTTGCCAATTCCACAAGAACAGCTTTAGCGAAAGGTTTCTTGAAAGGGAAGATGTAACACTGTGAGACGAATTAACAGAACACAGAGCAGTTTCTCAGAAAGCTTCTTTCCAGTTTTGAACGGAAGTTATTTCCTTTTTCACCTCAGCCCTCTATGGGCTTCCAAATATCCCTTTGCCAATTCCACAAGAACAGCCTTAGCGAAAGGCTTCTTGAAGGGAAAGATGTAACTCTGTGAGATGAATTAACAGAACACATAGCAGTTTCTCAGAAAGATTCTTTCCAGTTTGGAACGGAAGATATTTCCTTTTTCACCATAGCCCTCTATGGGCTTCCAAATATCCCTTTGCCAATTCCACAAGAACAGCTTTAGCGAAAGGCTTCTTGAAGGGAAAGATGTAAATCGGTGATATGAATTAACATAACAAAGAGCAGTTTCTCAGAAAGCTTCTTTCCAGTTTTGAACGGAAGATATTTCCTTTTTCACCATAGCCCTCTATGGGCTTCCAAATATCCCTTTGCCAATTCCACAAGAACAGCCTTAGCGAAAGGCTTCTGTAAGGGAAAGATGTAACTCTGTGAGATGAATTAACAGAACACAGAGCAGTTTCTCAGAATGCTTCTTTCCAGTTTTGAACGGAAGTTATTTCCTTTTTCACCATAGCCATCTATGGGCTTCCAAATATCTCTTTGCCAATTCCACAAGAACAGCCTTAGCAAAAGGCTTCCTGAAGGGAAAGATGTAACTCTGTGAAATGAATTAACAGAACACAGAGCAGTTTCTCAGAAAGCTTCTTTCCAGTTTTTAACGGAAGATATTTCCTTTTTCACCATAGCCCTCTATGGGCTTCCAAATATCCCTTTGCCAATTCCACAAGAACAGCCTTAGCGAAAGGCTTCTTGAAAGGTAAGATGTAACTCCGTGAGATGAATTAACAGAACACAGAGCAGTTTCTCAGAAAGCTTCTTTCCAGTTTTGAACGGAAGATATTTCCTTTTTCACCATAGCCCTCTATGGGCTTCCAAATATCCCTTTGCCAATTACACAAGAACAGCCTTAGCGAAAGGCTTCTTGAAGAGAAAGATGTAACTCTGTGAGATGAATTAACAGAACACAGAGGAGTTTCTCAGAAAGCTTCTTTCCAGTTTTGAACGGAAGATATTTCCTTTTTCACCATAGCCCTCCAGGGGCTTCCAAGTATCCCCTTGCCAATTCCACAAGAACAGCTTTAGCGAAAGGTTTCTTGAAAGGGAAGATGTAACACTGTGAGACGAATTAACAGAACACAGAGCAGTTTCTCAGAAAGCTTCTTTCCAGTTTTGAACGGAAGTTATTTCCTTTTTCACCTCAGCCCTCTATGGGCTTCCAAATATCCCTTTGCCAATTCCACAAGAACAGCCTTAGCGAAAGGCTTCTTGAAGGGAAAGATGTAACTCTGTGAGATGAATTAACAGAACACATAGCAGTTTCTCAGAAAGATTCTTTCCAGTTTGGAACGGAAGATATTTCCTTTTTCACCATAGCCCTCTATGGGCTTCCAAATATCCCTTTGCCAATTCCACAAGAACAGCTTTAGCGAAAGGCTTCTTGAAGGGAAAGATGTAAATCGGTGATATGAATTAACATAACAAAGAGCAGTTTCTCAGAAAGCTTCTTTCCAGTTTTGAACGGAAGATATTTCCTTTTTCACCATAGCCCTCTATGGGCTTCCAAATATCCCTTTGCCAATTCCACAAGAACAGCCTTAGCGAAAGGCTTCTGTAAGGGAAAGATGTAACTCTGTGAGATGAATTAACAGAACACAGAGCAGTTTCTCAGAATGCTTCTTTCCAGTTTTGAACGGAAGTTATTTCCTTTTTCACCATAGCCATCTATGGGCTTCCAAATATCTCTTTGCCAATTCCACAAGAACAGCCTTAGCAAAAGGCTTCCTGAAGGGAAAGATGTAACTCTGTGAAATGAATTAACAGAACACAGAGCAGTTTCTCAGAAAGCTTCTTTCCAGTTTTTAACGGAAGATATTTCCTTTTTCACCATAGCCCTCTATGGGCTTCCAAATATCCCTTTGCCAATTCCACAAGAACAGCCTTAGCGAAAGGCTTCTTGAAAGGTAAGATGTAACTCCGTGAGATGAATTAACAGAACACAGAGCAGTTTCTCAGAAAGCTTCTTTCCAGTTTTGAACGGAAGATATTTCCTTTTTCACCATAGCCCTCTATGGGCTTCCAAATATCCCTTTGCCAATTCCACAAGAACAGCCTTAGCGAAAGGCTTCTGTAAGGGAAAGATGTAACTCCGTGAGATGAATTAACAGAACACAGAGCAGTTTCTCAGAATGCTTCTTTCCAGTTTTGAACTTAAGATATTTCCTTTTTCACCATAGCCCTCTATGGGCTTCCAAATATCCCTTTGCCAATTCCACAAGAACAGCCTTAGCAAAAGGCTTCCTGAAGGGAAAGATGTAACTCTGTGAGATGAATTAACAGAACACAGAGGAGTTTCTCAGAAAGCTTCTTTCCAGTTTTGAACGGAAGATATTTCCTTTTTCACCATAGCCCTCCAGGGGCTTCCAAGTATCCCCTTGCCAATTCCACAAGAACAGCTTTAGCGAAAGGTTTCTTGAAAGGGAAGATGTAACACTGTGAGACGAATTAACAGAACACAGAGCAGTTTCTCAGAAAGCTTCTTTCCAGTTTTGAACGGAAGATATTTCCTTTTTCACCTCAGCCCTCTATGGGCTTCCAAATATCCCTTTGCCAATTCCACAAGAACAGCCTTAGCGAAAGGCTTCTTGAAGGGAAAGATGTAACTCTGTGAGATGAATTAACAGAACACATAACAGTTTCTCAGAAAGCTTCTTTCCAGTTTGGAACGGAAGATATTTCCTTTTTCACCATAGCCCTCTATGGGCTTCCAAATATCCCTTTGCCAATTCCACAAGAACAGCTTTAGCGAAAGGCTTCTTGAAGGGAAAGATGTAACTCGGTGAGATGAATTAACAGAACAAAGAGCAGTTTCTCAGAAAGCTTCTTTCCAGTTTTGAACGGAAGATATTTCCTTTTTCACCATAGCCCTCTATGGGCTTCCAAATATCCCTTTGCCAATTCCACAAGAACAGCCTTAGCGAAAGGCTTCTGTAAGGGAAAGATGTAACTCCGTGAGATGAATTAACAGAACACAGAGCAGTTTCTCAGAATGCTTCTTTCCAGTTTTGAACGGAAGATATTTCCTTTTTCACCATAGCCCTCTATGGGCTTCAAAATATCCCTTTGCCAATTCCACAAGAACAGCCTTAGCGAAAGGCTTCTTGAAGGGAAAGATGTAACTCTGTGAGATGAATTAACAGAACACAGAGCAGTTTCTCAGAAAGCTTCTTTCCAGTTTTGAACGGAAGATATTTCCCTTTTCACCATAGCCCTCTATGGGCTTCCAAATATCCCTTTGCCAATTCCACAAGAAGAGCCTTAGCGAAAGGCTTCTTGAAGGGAAAGATGTAACTCTGTGAGATGAATTAACAGAACACAGAGCAGTTTCTCAGAAAGCTTCTTTCCAGTTTTGAACGGAAGATATTTCCCTTTTCACCATAGCCCTCTATGGGCTTCCAAATATCCCTTTGCCAATTCCACAAGAACAGCCTTAGCGAAAGGCTTCCTGAAAAGAAAGATGTAACTCTGTGAGATGAATTAACAGAACACAGAGGAGTTTCTCAGAAAGCTTCTTTCCAGTTTTGAACGGAAGATATTTCCTTTTTCACCATAGCCCTCCATGGGCTTCCAAGTATCCCCTTGCCAATTCCACAAGAACAGCTTTAGCGAAAGGTTTCTTGAAAGGGAAGATGTAACACTGTGAGACGAATTAACAGAACACAGAGCAGTTTCTCAGAAAGCTTCTTTCCAGTTTTGAACGGAAGTTATTTCCTTTTTCACCTCAGCCCTCTATGGGCTTCCAAATATCCCTTTGCCAATTCCACAAGAACAGCCTTAGCGAAAGGCTTCTGAAGGGAAAGATGTAACTCTGTGAGATGAATTAACAGAACACATAGCAGTTTCTCAGAAAGATTCTTTCCAGTTTGGAACGGAAGATATTTCCTTTTTCACCATAGCCCTCTATGGGCTTCCAAATATCCCTTTGCCAATTCCACAAGAACAGCTTTAGCGAAAGGCTTCTTGAAGGGAAAGATGTAAATCGGTGATATGAATTAACATAACAAAGAGCAGTTTCTCAGAAAGCTTCTTTCCAGTTTTGAACGGAAGATATTTCCTTTTTCACCATAGCCCTCTATGGGCTTCCAAATATCCCTTTGCCAATTCCACAAGAACAGCCTTAGCGAAAGGCTTCTGTAAGGGAAAGATGTAACTCTGTGAGATGAATTAACAGAACACAGAGCAGTTTCTCAGAATGCTTCTTTCCAGTTTTGAACGGAAGTTATTTCCTTTTTCACCATAGCCATCTATGGGCTTCCAAATATCTCTTTGCCAATTCCACAAGAACAGCCTTAGCAAAAGGCTTCCTGAAGG